>NC_135057.1:2201469-2433969 GCF_051014685.1 Ptiloglossa arizonensis
CTTAGCAATTTTTAATCAAAGTCGTCTCGCGTTTCTTTCTCCCAAGGTTGCAACGACGCTCCGCTTTTTCTCATCCGTGGCTATCCGCGATTCACCTTCCGCGCACACCGGTTCCCATAATCCGAAATTACGAGTAGCCTCGTTGCGATGCATGCATGCATTACGTGCATGCATAATGTGCATACCACGACGAACTGCGGCGATATAAGCTATCTCCAGTACAAGTGCGTTTTGAACGCTTGTTAACTCTTCGGGACCTCGGTACCACGGAGAAAGAAAAAAATCGTTGAACATATGTACACATGTACGTATGCCTGCTGCGAATTCTTTTTTGCAATTAAATCGTCGAACGAGATAAGTGGATAATGGTGGTAAAATGCTCATTATACCGAAATATTATTGGCAATCGAGGATAATTGCACTTGAATAATTTTATCGTTCTATAAAATATCAAATACTTCAAATCCACGAGTAATTTTATAACCATTGTATATTTTAAAAACACGAACCAAAGCGGAGTAACGGCTTAATAAACTCGGTTATTATATTTTCTTTTTCTTTTCGTTTTTTTTTTTTTTTTTATTTGTAGAATAATCGTTCAAAATTCAAAAGTAATTTATTCATTTTGTTTTATTCAACAAACTCGAAATTTGTAGTATTATACATGTAAAGTGAATATTCGTTTACTGCTAGAGATGAGATACAAGAAAATAATCTGTACAAAATAGCGAGGTGCAGTTAAACTGATATTTCTAAACATGACCTTAAATTGAAACATTAATTGTTATTTGATATGGATCTATGAAGTGTGCAAAAAGGTAAACAGAAAAAGCAAGTATTTTGATCCTTCACAATTTGGATCCACTACAGTACCGGTATAATAAACTAGAGATTGCAACATAATAATGTAAAATATATTTTCTGCTTTGTTTTTTAGATTTGTCAATTATTTATACTATTATACCGAAGAGAATTCAAATTATGAAGATTTGAAAATCTACTTATATCGAGTATTTATATAATACATATAATCTTGGCTTAGTTAACAGAGGGCCTACAATTTTAATTCATGTACGAAATTAATAAAAATGTAATACTCGCTTAAAAACGAGTAAACTTTAAAACTACTAGTAGATACTTGCATTTACGTTAATCACTAGATTGAAACGTTAAGAGTATCGAGCAATCAAATTTATCGATACTCTAAAATTTGCATTTCTATTATATGCTGAACAGAAAAGCTGAATGTTACACGAGCACCAATTTGCTGATGTTACGAAATTTGCATTTATACGAGGGTCTAAACTGAAAATCTAAATACGACGTGAGCGTTAAAAGTTGTTAGCATTGGTGAGCGTAACGATCGATCGCTGTAAACGTTTATTGAATAGAGCGTCCATTTAACGAGGTACTTAGGTTATTTAGATAGAACTTGCATTACACGCAACAACTTAAATTACAATGTCCCGCAAATTGATACTGTACAGAGGAAGAAATTAAGTTATCTATTACCAAGAGAGTCGTAAACTATTCGCGGCTATCTCAATTGAACCAGTCGTTATCAATCGATTTAACAATTTACTGCTATCATTATTCCAACAGTGCGAATGGCCACGTGAACGTTTAGTTTTATATAGATGACATTCGAAAGGCATGTAAATTGTACATGGAACCCGCAAGTACAAAATTTATATTCCCCTTAATTATATTATTTCGGTGGATTTATAATGCACCTATACGATTATTTGCAGTATAGAGATATACATTGGGGAACTCCTAAGAACAAGAGAGACGTAACATATAATTGAATTGTGCTAGCGAATAAAAATATCAGTCCATAAATCAAATATTTTGAGAAAATAAAATGTGTCATCAGAACTAGTCATTTTTCCGTGTCAAACACCGAATTAAAAATTCTTGAAATTAATGAAAGTTTGAAAGAATAAAAATAACACACTATTTACTTCTTCTACTCGAACTAATTTGAAACTGCATTTCAATTTATTTTGCAAAGACATTTAATATTTAAAGAAACAAAATTAGTTCAAAAGTGAAGAAGGAACTTCCAGAAAAATAATATATTTAATTGATTTAAGAAAATTTCTTTTCTATTACTAATGTCTTCGGGATAATTTAATAATACAAAATTAATATTAATTTGAATATTGTCTTAAGAAAAATAAATTACAAAAAATATAATAGTAATAATAATCGAAACATCAAGAACAATATTTGAATTTTTAAATTAGAAATATTTATATTATTCTGAGATGAGATATTATTATTACAAAACGTGATCTTGCAATGGACATAATTATACTAAAGAATTTTTTTATTCAATCGTGTCAACGAAAATTTATGTTAGATTTAAAAATTTTTAATCATAATTTTCCTTCCAAAAAATACTAACAATGCAACATTAAACATTGGATAATAATAAATACCTCTATGAGATTATAGTTACATTTTAAAAGTTCTACTTTTCTTGTACGTTTTATATTCTTAATAGTATACATCCATAATTTAAAACATATTTATGAATCGTCTTACATTTTTTTATAATTTGTTCATTGTATTATTGCATATTTGCTTTCAAAGTTATTTAGTTTTAACACATAGTGATAATACTCTTTACATATATATCACATGGTTTAAAAATATATCTTTTATTTTGTTTATGAATAAAATACTTAAATAATGATAGAGTATAATAAAATGACAATACGATAACTCTGTGTACGAAATTGAAATTGAACAGAGTGGTGCAATACTTAAACAAAGGGAATCGGACCAAATAGGAAAAGAATTATTTAAACACTGCGTCACTTCGTGTAGATTCACCGCGAGAAACTTCATTTGTTCGGCCTATAAAATAACTCTTATCTGGATATCTCGGCTCATATATTTCAAACATATTTAGTTTATGCTGACACGAGTCGGAGGTTATCGTAAAAAGAAACACTACTTTCCACACCGGTATGGCGCCACTTTATATTAATTGAAATACCATCAAAATTGTTAACATAATCGAAAGCTCAATGAATAGAATTCGCATGAAGTGAAACCGCATGAATCACGAGGTCAACGAGAAGAACCTCTCTCATCGAATCGTGCAATTGGGTCAAGTAACGCTATCAATTACATTTAACGAAGTGGCGAAGTGGCCAGTGAAATTTGAACAACAATTGATCCGTGCAAACGTATCATCTTTATTTCGCGCCCCTGTGTAAATTATTATATTCTCGTGAAATTTGCAAATTTGATCTCCTTCCGAGAATTCGGATAAAATTCACCGAATACTAACTGTAAGTATTCACATTAAAGGGATACTTGCAGAGAAAGTAAAATGTGTTCTATCTATTTTTCGAAGATTTTATGATAAAATAATAATTGAATTACTCAATCGTATAAAATGCGAACAATTCATCGTTCTCTGATTTGTGAAGATAGATATAGAGTATTTCTCGTATCACAGTGAACGTGATGTATCAATTGATTTCGATTAAGTAGAGGTTACAGTTGAGCTAAACAGTTTTAATATGTGGTATAATATTTCTAACCGGTAGTCTTTTTCTTCATAAAATGGGAAAGATTCCATTAACGTATTTCTAAATTCAATTCGATGAAATCTTTGAAAATATTTCTGTACGTTCCACATTTATTTATTAAAATGGTCTCTGCTTGGTTTTTGCGAGCAGCGAAAAATTAAATAATTGCGATCAGTGTTACTTAGAAAAGAATGTATATTGAATAATATGTTAATAGCAGCGCTGTTAACTAATCTAGTAATAAAGTAATTAAGAAACTTCGAAAGATAAATTATGTTTATGTTGCGTATCTACCCCTAACCGGTATGTTTAAATATATGTAATACAGTTGTATGAAACAATTGATCGCTACTTTCGTGCCTTTTTCGTGTATAATGAACGATTAATGAATTCGGTGTGTCCATCGATATAATAATAAATTATTCCTGGTTTTTTCGGATCATCAGCTCGTACATCAAGAAACAATGCACTCGATAAAACTACAAAGATTCACAAGACAATATTATTTTTGTCAGTGACACCGAAATATAGAATACAATATTACTTTTTTCAACGATCTCATGTTGTTAGAAAATAATTTAGCATCCAAGTTATATCACGGTATTGAATTTCTACTATATTTAATAAAACTGATACGAACCTTCTGACTTTGTTACGAGTTTACGTTTCACAGGTCATTACAGACACGTACGGTTTGATTCAATTGTTCTTGATGTTTTCTTACATTGGCAAACAAAACCGCTGATCCTTTCATTCGCGAGCTGGTAAAACAGCTGAATCATCGAACTCCATTTCGAGGAATACTGACGTAAGGTGTGCTTGCCGAGATCACCTCTCGAGTCAACTAATAGGCAACTGAAATTAATTAAGATCAGAAGTAGGATAAAAAGTGCACGGCGGCAAACTACTTTCAACAAGAATCGTTCTGCTTGCGAATCAACTAATATAGAACCAGGAAGTGAAATGCGAATTGTACCAGGTTACAATAACAATCTGTACACATTTTCTGTTCAAACTAGATTCACTACTGCTTGTTGAATTTTTTTGTATTCAAATACTCGGCGAATATAATTCAAATACTATTTCAAAATACCACTTGTAACTGATCAAGTATACGGATATTCATGATATTCGAATAATGTAAAACTATGAACGAAGTATTTCAAGTTCATCGTTCTTCTTTAAAAATTATTTCCATTTAAAGTGTCACACAATATCTGTACTTTGATATAAAAAATCTAGCGTAGATTTTTCAGCTGGAAGCTATTTCAAACCATTATATTCGATATTATACCCTACCATAATGTAAATCACGTTACAAAAACAAATCGCTATATTTGCATACGTTTCTATCCAAATGTATTTCAATAATATATATTTATATATGCACATTATCGACCATCGATTTCACTTACAGCAAAGATACATCGATATAAACCAGATGTGAATATTTTAGTACATCATTAATATCCACTTTATTGGAACAATACAAATAAATGAGTACTCTCTTATTTGAATAATAATATTCGAATATTGATATCAGAATGAAACCATTCGTATATTGATATTCGAGTACCCAAAGACCAATAACTTGTCAATGACTTGCAAACTGGCAAGAATATTTATATCTCTATCCTGATGTTAATGTTATACCACAACATTTGTCATCAGACAACATTAGTTATTACATTCGTTACTTCATTTTCAATTTTTAATTATAATATGTACAATCGTACATATTCGTTTCTTATGCAGTTTTTATTCGTTCAATTCAAGTTTCTATAGTTCTCAAACATTCCGTATGATACCGTATACTCAAAACAACGAGTACACATTATAAAACAGAGGCATCTGTACATATTCCAAATGACTTTATTATTTTTCTACTCTTCAAATATTGCAGAACAACCGGTTCTATAGCGGCCTATATCTGGTCATCAAAATGTCACCAATGATCGTTTAGAGCACCCGTCGTCGCTTTCCATTGTGACAACAAGTAGCTGTGCAATAGTGAAACGAGGCGGACCGCAGAAAATAGTCCGTGTAATGTACGATCGAGCGCACGACAGGTGGTCGCCTTTATTACAATCTCGTGCTCGGTACGTGCACACCCCCAGCTGCATACATATGCATACGAGTCGCAGTACGCACTGGCTGACAAGCGACAAGGGAATGCCCAGTCGTGTAAACGCGTAATACGACACGTGAAATCGTTTCCAGGTATCGAATTACCAGGAATTGGATAGAAAAATCCCGAGAGACCGCAAGGTGCAACACGAAGGGATGTTGGACCAGTCCTCAGCGAGCCTAAACCATAATCGTATCACGATCGTGCAGCTTCGAATGCCTCCCATTTGCTCTTCGACCTCCATTGTCACGTGGATTACTAAACATTGACGATGCCTGGCAAATTAACATTGCGGTGGTAACATTGAGTACTGTCAGACCCGAGTCAATTTATGTGCGAAATTATAACGTGCAATGGAATTAGTTACACGAACTTCCGTTGTAGTACCTTCCTACACCTTCTTGTACACAAATATTTGATAGACTTTAACGCGCATTACCATAATTCTGTGCTCCAATTTATCGAAAAATTGATCGTCAAAATTCTACACATTTACGTAATTAAATGTGACTCTCGCCATTATTAATATTATCTAAAGAGATTTGTGAGAATTGTTTTAATTTTTAAACATTCAAATTAGTTATCGATAACATCGTAGTAGACAGTGTCTACTAAACGGTTATAGTTATTAATTTCCTAGAAATGTAAAGTCAAAGAAAGAAAGAAAATTTTTATTTCCAAGATTTTACTATCCCTTTAGCACGTTGTCTGCCATTTCAAAATATAGAAAAAATTCTTAGAGGCTACAGTAGTTTAAATTATTAAACAATTGAAACTATGAAACTTATGGTTCTTTGTTATCGTATAATAAATGCCTAGAAACATTTATATATGTATCGTGTCGTCAGTTTTATAAAAGCCTTGATTGTTTCAAAATCGGTAACAAAGAAGAATATAAAAATGAAATTATTCGGGTTATCAGCAAATACCTACAAGAAAATCTCGTCTTGATTTACAACGTGATCACTAGGATATTATAATTAGAAGAAGAAATACTCTGGCTTCATAAAAGCCAGTTGTACACATTACAAAAATAAAGTGTGTTTCCTGAACAGTCTAAGAAGTGTAAAAAAGACAGCAACATATTGTCCAACTTGTTCAAACGATTTCCATTATGTAAATTTTGTTTTGAAACTGTACACGCATTGTTGTTCTTGTTAGTCACTGTCGATTTTCGTTACCGTTCTCGGTCAATAGCAACAATGCATATCGTGGTAGAAGTGTTGATAGACTGTAAACTAAAGTGAGGATGTAAACACTCGTTAGTCTTCTTCTCACGGACGGGTGGTAGGAAGGACTGCTTTTCTCACAGATACGTCTTTTGCATCTGAATGAAATGATACTTTTGTACTTACGTTACTTTAGGTTCTCAGACATTCCAAAGCAATGTACATTACCTTGTTAACTAATCGAATTCTTTTCTCGACAACTGAATCAGAGTTATACTCGACACTGTTGTTCTATTTCGTTCAATCTCAGTGTGTTTCAGTCTTTTCATTGGAATTAATCGAAAGTGGACAAAACTCTTGATCGGTTAGCGGGATTATAATTGTATTCAGGAAATGTTTGAAAAATTCTTTATCCTATAGAATAGCACTGAATCTGTTATAACTATAGAAGGATAGAATTACCAGTAAGGCAAAACACTGATCACTTACATAATGGATCAGAGGCCGAAAATCACTTTGGAGAATTTAGATTGCAGAAAAGACTTTCGACCGTGTAGAATCAATCTGGACTAGTTTAGTCAGAGAGGTCCATCGTAAGTAGTCCATCTAGATAGCAACGAATGAGTGATCAGCATTAATTCCTGTTATAAAACTCTACTTTACAATGATGAATCAAGGTGGTTAAATCGTATGTATGTATACACCTTGTGTACGTATGTTGACACATTTGTGATCGATGACATAAATCGCACCTTTTCATATCTAAACCAATGACATAGTACATCTACACGATTTTAGAAATCGTTTAATAATAATTGTACAAGTTGCGTGAAGAAATGCTAGTCTATTTTTAGTTTGCGATAATACTCCAACCAGTAGTTCAGTATTTATATTTTTTGTCAAATATTAAGTAATATTCGATATTAAATAATAATTTGAAAGTATACCGTTGCTGTGGAAGTAAAAAGTGAACGTTTTCGACGTTATTACGTAAGAAAGAAATATTAAATTTTATTTTCCTATAAAATTGTTTACTATATTTTGTTATCAAAAATACATTTTTAAAAGTCCTAAAATTTGTATATTTTTCGAATCTATAAATTTAATATTTTCATTGTTTGTATTCATAACGACCGTATTTATTACAATTTCAAATAACAAATGGTCAACAACCGAATATTACAAAACGAATTTTTTAATTTTTATTATTTTTTTAATAACGGAATACTGTAACTTAAGATTTCAGTAATTGCACGCGACTCTTAGTTTTGCATACGTGTAATAATATTTCAACAAAATTATTTACTTCAACGCACAAAATGATAAATTAACGAATTTCTTTTATAGTAGCAGATACTCCAGATAACGTGTTCGAAAAAGTCACAGTATATTGCAAAAATAAAAGAAACACTTTTAGGCTAATAACATTTAACGCTTCTCGACCCATTTCATGAAAGATAATCAATTTCATTAAATGACTCTGAGGCCGAGCAGAAGCTGGTAGAGGCGATATTTCATAGTCGCGTGTAAACTCGTTAAGTTCCACCGAGCGGAAAGGAAAAGGCGCAACGAGTAGTCGCAAAGCTCATTAACGCTTCAAAATATCGCGTAACACGAAGCTCTGCTTTCTGGCAAGTCAGCGAGTACTGCCAGATCCTTGATTAATCGTGCGTCAATTTGCCAGTAAAGATTGACGTGTATCTTTCTCCAACGATCGTGCAATAGTTGGGTCATTTGAAATTTAAAATGCTTTTACGCATCAAGTTGTGCCGATTGACCGTTTCACCGAGAAATTTCTTTATCGAAATCGAAACCGAGGCCCTCCCTTCTCTTCATTTACGTGTCACAGAGGATAAATAATGGCGAGAATATTTATCTCGCGTATAGTAACCGAAGCTGGCTTTAGTTTCAATCCAATGAAAATACAATTTTTGGATAAATTGACAGAACGATTTGCTGAAATAATCTTATTGTAGGTATACAATCTTTCGAAGCTTCATTTTTATCAAAACGTTTTCAATTTCCAATATTAGATCTTCGATAAAATAAAAAGGGCGGTAACTAAGAACCTAAGAATTAATATCCTCGAAATATCTTTGAAAATAATATTACGAATAATGGTAAGATATGCATAGGACAGGGAAGAAATAAAAAGTAATATGTTAATATTTTGCAAGTGAAAAATATGGAGAAAGTAAAGAAAATACTGCAAATGATAGAGTTACGTGGGATATTATTCGGTACGAGTACATTACAAGAGGTACGATAGCGTTAAATATTTCCAAGGATTTTTTAATAAGAGAGAACAGTTAATAATTAATCGAATGAAAATTAATCGTATTAAATTAACCCATTGCTATCTTGTAACAAAAAATTACACCGTAACATTTCGGACGTTAAGATGTTATCTCACAGCATTTATCAATGGCATTACTGTGTTACACAAATAAAACGTACATACATGAGCAACTATCTTCGAAGAGGTTAATATAACTATTATGCGCATCATTCTTAACTGTCCCAACTTTTGACCTTATGCCTGGTTTATCGGTTACTTTCGAACTCAAACGACAATTTCCATGACCCAAGAAGTATTTCTAACGTACAACCTGTTCTAAAGAAAGTATATCGATAGATCAATGTGAGATCAAATCGTAAATATCGTATTGCCATTGACTAGTATCAGCACTTAATATGACATTGGAACGTTGACTGGAAGAAAAATGATTTTCAAATTCCTTCCGTACAGTCCCTGGAAAATATACGAACATTTGAAAGAAACTATTCCAAATATTATGAGCGATACCGATCATTTTGATCACAACAATATATCACGATCTGGTAATCGTTTCGTCGAGAGATATTTGATTTTAACGAGATTGCAAATAACGATCGTTTACAGAGCGATCCCTAACTCGCTTGGACGTACGCGTTTAGTAACGATTTAGATAATACATCATGTACTCCGTGACGTACTTCGGAAGGTGTCGTACAGGTGCGATAATATTAATAAGATTCCTTATCCATGAACAATTTTAATTGATATGTCAGGATGACAAGTGGCTAATGTGTTGCACCGCTCAGCAGAAAGATATTTTCCACCGTAATAAGTTTCGATTACTTAACGTTGCAGGGAAGAGAGTAGCGCGCAGAATATTTCATTTGCGATTAAACAGGTTGAAAATACTTTCTTATCGATCATGGTAAACGAGACCGGCTCGAATGTCTGAATCGCCAGTTGTCACGTTCGGCACGGTTTGAAAGAAGTTGCTCCAAACAACGCGCCATCTTGTTCCGCGGACAATTTCTGCATCGTCAAACTCAGACCTAACTTTATACTTACGCAAGCGGACACGAGGCATAGGTTTCGTGTTTCTTTTACACCGTCGCGATTTTTCCAATTGGCAATTTACCTTCTTTTACTTACAAACTAGTTCCCAGTTCGTTTTTGTTAGAGTTCGCTTGCTCGACAGCGAATAAATTCATTGTGAAGCGTGTACGTGTTTAATTTCCAAAACGGGGTTACCAATTTTTAATATTTCGCAATAGTCGATTTATAACGAAATATATTTTATTATTCTCGACTGGAACAAATACTTCGGACTTTGAAATAAATACCCACTGAAACTAACTTCAACAGAAAATGTTGACGATGATCATCGAATAATATTGTTTTTGTAGGATAGAAAATGTTTTTACAAAAGTTACTTAGCACAAAAGGGGACATCACGTGTTACAAAACGTATTAATCCTGTGACGCAGGAGCTATGACGAGATCGCTAATAATGTTCAAGGTACTTTTTATTATTCTCGACTAGAACAAATACTTTGGATCCTGAAATAAATACCCACTGAAACTAACTTCAACAGAAAATGTTGACGATGATCATTGAATAATATTGTTTTCGAAGGATAGAAAATGTTTTTACAAAAGTTACTTAGCACAAAAGGGGACATCACGTGTTACGAAACGTATTAATCCTGTGACGCAGGAGCCATGACGAGATCGCTAATAGTGTTCAAGGTACGAACTGGAGTCAGACTCAAACGATCATGAAGAGTTAGTAAGTTACGTCGATATAAAGTAGAATTAAAGTCATAACCTGTTAAGGAGCAAGGTATTTGGTCGATATCGTTACTATGAAACTTAAAGTTAGCGGTATATGATATAAATTAAACGATGCTTACTCATCAATTGTTCCATACTTTGGAGATGAAACGATTTCTTACAATTTGTGTGCATTATATTTTCAAAAAGAAAATATCATTCAACTTTTGTGGTATTAAAAGTCGTCGAAAAGCATAAATTATTCGTATAAATTCAAATTGGATATTTTTTTCATCTCTATTTTTTAAAATATTTAGAGAAACTTCTATAAAGTGATTATCTGTTAGAGATTAATGTTTGTATTTCGCTATTATTTTGATTTTGGAAAAGTTTATTCACTTGTGCGTAAACATAGTTATTGATAGCTGGTATCTGATCGAAAAGCTATAGATCAAAACGGAAGTATGTATTCCAGGAGATATTGTATCGTTAACTATATATACGCAGTTACTAATTTATTAAAAGTTAAATATGACACACGTAACAGTTGCGAACGAAATTAAAATGAATTTTATTTATAGTGAATCAAAACAAAATATTAACGAGGCTGTTAAGTTTACGGTATTCCGAAGGATGTCCAATTTCAAAAAGGTTCAATTAGAAAAAACGTTTCACACGTACCAACATAACTGTAATTTGATGCGTAGAATTTTAACTGTTAAATATTTCATTCTCTTGTAAATAAAGGGTATTGAAGATTCATTCTGTGGATTCCATACTGTGGATTCATTCTTTAAAAAGTGGACAATTTGTTCTTAATCATTCCTGAATATAATTGTTACTGTGTTCAGTTAACAATTTTGTTTAGCTATTGAAGTATTCTGTCTGTGGTTGCAAAATAAAATGTTTTACCAACAATTTTCAGTCAATGAAAATGGCATAAAAATTGTATGAAAGTAACATACGCAATTACGAAACGAAACATATTTATCGTTGCATAATGTAATGAATCGTTAAACATCCATAAATTTTATGACTATTACCGATAAAACTGTGACGAAAGACAGTGGAGAGTAGCAGCTCTTAAGCACTTTACGGATAATTGAAAAGTAAGTAGATGTAAAATCTGTAAATGTCAGCAACGTAATTCCCTAAGAAAGCTGAAAAGTTTCCCAATATAACATTATCTATAACCAGAAATAGGATGCTACGTTAATAAAGGTTTAAATAGAAAAAGAAAGCTTTCTTATCAAGTATATAATATACATCAATTCTACTGAAAACATCAGCAGACATCAACAATACGATTCGATAGAGCGAAGATATTCATAAAGAAGCATTGTTTAACGAATATATTTTTTTAATAAACAATTGTGGTTATGCACCGAAGAAAATTCAAAGCAATCGTGTCGAAATATTTAAAAATGTATATGCTTTTTAAACTTGTAAAGTATAATTAATATACGCTATACAAGTCATGCACGATCTAAAGCAATAAATAAATAACGGTGCTTGCTCACAACTACTTCTTTATTTTATTAAATTTGAATGTAACGAGCAATCCAGATATTATTATTTATCGACAGGAAAAATTGTATCTCAGATTTGCATTTTTAGAAATACACTTTTCAGCAGTGTAACAAAAAAATTAATTACTTTGCTCGAAATTAAAATAATACACGATAAATATACTCCCACTGATGTTAAACTCTAATGATCAATATATTAATAAGCAAAAATGTTTAAGTTTCCTTTTGCACACCTCTTGGATTGTAAAACTCTCTTCCTTAGATATCGTGTCTTCAAAATTTGTAATGCATTTCAAGTTATCAACATGATATTTTCGGAGATTACAAATTGTTAAAGTTCATGAAACTTACTCAACCATTTCCTAAAGTTTACCAGCACCCCTCACTTATATTTTTCTCCCGAGTAAAGAAGAGTAAAACGTTTAATTATTTTTATCACGCTTAAAATAATTTTCAAAATTTCAATAAATATCATACTATATAGTTTATCTTAATTCTCTTAACATCTTAACTTCCATGTCGCTACTATATAATCGACACTATTTCAGTTACTATAGTATCATTTTTTAAGGAATGACATTCAATTCGTATAACGTTATGTAAGAATCTAAATGAACGTTTAGTTCATCCGTAATCAATTTTAGTCGAGTCAGTGAAAGTAAAAGTATTGGATTAAAAATATAAATGATGAAAAACCGAGAACGAATATCAAGAAAAGTTTTACGAAACCGGCTCGATACTGAACATATTAAATGTAAAGGTATAGTCTCCTTCCTCTGATATGAAAATATAATAATATGAATATTCTCTAGACTCCTGATCAATGTAGGATATTACAAGGGTTCAGTTTTCACGTCAGAACTGTAATTAACGATTATCGTTCTTTTGTACAACTTGATGAAAAAACGGAACACCGTTTCACAGGAAACAATCTTTAAGGCAAGCTCCGATGTGTTCGAGAGGATCCTTTCGTGGTTCCGGCGAACTCGAATTATGAGCGTGTAATTTCTCGGCATTGGCTTACTCTCGTGTACTCTGCGTTGGGAGTTATTATACCGCTTGCAGTATGGCGGGCCAGATACATGAACGAGGGAAGATAAGGAAATAAGAATCAAAAGGCCCATCGAAAAAATTGCCAAGATCGTTTCAACGCTTTAACTTACACTTGAATGTAATCGATGATCATAGAAGCGTTTCCTCGTTGTTTCATACTGTTTCGTTTTATTTTGCGAATCGCAATGACCTCGTAAGAACATTTATTAAAATTAAATTGATTTTTAAAATTTGATTAAATTGATTTTACGCGCAACAGGCGTGAAAAGTTTCGAAAGGATAAACTTGTACAACATAATCGGATATCGACATTTATTTATACGAGATATCAGTACATATCAACATTTCTTCACCGGATTTAACTTATTTGTTCAATTCTTTTATTTCAAAATCTCAGTAAACCGAGGTCAATATTTTTCTTTCGAATCAATAAGCCTCTTACAAAGTTGTTTCCAGTTAAAAAAAAATTTTTTAATATATGGGAGCAAATAACAAGAGAAAGTTGATGTAAATGCATGATTGGTATTATTTAATTTGTTATTTAGATTCTGTTTCATATTGTAACAATATTCCAATAAGCAAAAATTATTCCGAACAATTTTATAGAAATTTTATGTTCCCTACAAAATTTACAGAAATATATTATTACAATTTTGCAAAATCACATACAAGAGTTATTGGATACGGTCTCTGTAGGCATTGAAACACATCAGTGTATTCGAGAAATTTGCCACCAGATCGGTATCAGGGCCAGTTTAACGTGTTCGAAATTTTACGATGAACGGTGTTTAAGTTGACAGGTGGTTATTTCGAACAGTTTCTGTAGACAGAAGTACATACGTTCTTTATTTGACGTCTTTTATAATATGCATTATAATGTATATATATATATATATATATATATATATATATATATATATATATATATATTAACTCGAAAACAAAATCATACGTGACACCTTGTTTACAAATTTTTTTATTATACACGTATTTTGAATTTATGTTCAGAATACTTCTCACGTGTTAAGAAACACTTAGAAGATTTAAGACAATTTCGTAAGAGGTTGTCCTTATGCTTCCAAAAAATTCTCATTTTGATCTGATAAAATCTTGGAGGAAGAAGGTCGAACAAATAAATAAAACCATTCGTGAATCCTTTAATAAATTTTTTATTGTAATAAATAAAATTTACATTAAATTTATTAAAATAAATCTTTTACTTTAAAAATTGTATAACGTACAAACAATTAATAGAAATAATACAGTAATAGGATTTACAAGAATAATTCTTGAAAGTCTTGTTGTATCTGCATCTTTATAACCAAAGAACCGAAGATAACTTTCCATATTCCGCGAAATGTAAGGAGATGAAAATCTCACAAGGAACATCATTTAAATATACTATAAATCGACGATTTTAATGAAACTTTCATATGATTCAGTTACCAAATTTTTACAAATGTACAACACACCAGCCACATTATGTCATTATACCTTTAATTTCAAGACAGTTTGAAAGACCTAATGCCACACCCAATACAGTTAGCACTTTTTTGAATCGTAGTAGCACAATTGTAGAAATAAAACAAACGTAAAGAATATTTAATAATAGATATAAAAAGTTTTCAGGTAGTTGTATTTCCCAGTGTAGTTTTCAATCAGAAGCAATACCGCGGACCGTTTCTAGCTTTGATAACAAGTTCTGACAGTGAAGGATTAATTAGTAATATTATACGTGCCCATAATGTAGACAGCTATATTTTTACAATTGTTCGCGTACGTATCAAGAATTCACGTTCCGCAAAGAAGCTGATTTTATTGTACCAACACTAACAATTATTCAAAAAATCAAATCAGAATTTTCAAATATACGTACTTTCTATAATGGTCTATAGTTTATATTGGCAAATTTATAAAGATGTGAAACAGTGAATTGTATAAAAAAAATATAAAATATGAATCCTGTTTAACATATTATTTAAACAAATTGATATTTTGAAAAACGATTTGGAAGTATAAATTCATTATTCAAAGGTACACAATTTTTGTTTAAACAACTTTTTTCTAGATCGCATCATTTTCGAAATATCGAGGAAAATGTTTTTCGCCCCAAACTTTGAGGGCTGATTTCATCCCTTAGATATGGATAATAGCGAATAAAAAAAAGTACGTGTCAAATATTTTTCAAAGTACTATATCGCATGTAAGTTTTATTAAAATCGGCGATTTACACTTAAACGATGTCGCAAAAGAGACAAATCTACGAGAAGTCCAAACGATGGACAATTTAATGGTTAAAAATTCTTATTATTCGAGGAAATAATAATTTCGCCGGCCTAGATTGTTTATTTCTGCATCTTAATGTTTTTATTATTATCTAATTAACGGAATACGCGTAATCTTCGATAATGATATTACGGCATTGGCGAAAAATTGATTAAAATATAATTACTTCCGGCAAAACGAGTTCACCGCACGACGCCGGGGACAGCGGAGATCGATCGATCGATCGTGACTTAATCGAAACACGGCCAGGCCACCTAGTCACACTGTCCTTATGATACAGATCATGGCTGATGATGACTCTAATCGTTCCATCTTAATCGATACAAATTTTCCATATCTGATGACCAATCATAACTTCTCTTCGTTCGATTGCTTTAATCGTTCATTTTCATATTCTGAAAAATACGTACATATATGTCTGTTGCACAAACAGGATTTTGTTCTGCTCCTCGTGCAACATGAGTGGAATGTTATATTACTAGTTCTTAACTAATTAAGGGAATAGTTAAATAAGGAGTCATTTTATGTCGAAATTAACTGGTTAGTCAAACGAGCTATTTATTGAAGCCGACACTAATTCAATTATTTTCTTCGATTCAATTAACTAAATATTGAAACTGACCTGGAAATTTTCGCATAAAATACTTAATTCTAAATTTCGGACATTTTTTAATACAGATCTTAACAAATATTGATACGAATCGTGTAACGATAATATCAAATTCGGTAAAATAACGATAGAAATTTTTATTTGTAGCAGTTAATACAAAAGTTTTAAATATAATTACTGCAAATTTTTACTCGCTTATCTTTTCATATTATAAACAAATCTCTGCTTTTGTAGCAAGAATTTACATTCTAGATCTTAAGAAATCTAATGATTCGATTATTGACCGTATCAAATAACTATTTGCACATTTGTTGTAGCAACTCAGTATAGCAACTAACATTACTAGAATTAGATTATGACATACAAAAATGAAAACTGTATTAAACAAAAAAAAGGAGCGTCACGTTAAAGACTTTCAGCTTCAGCTTATGATATAACATACTCTTACGTCAACGATTTCCAACATTTAAATGAAACACGTAATCACAGTATTGTCCTTCGTATTGTCGCGCAGTTACCTTCACCATTTCCTGGAACTTCTCGGACACATCTATTTTTTATTGGCTGTCACTATTCCCCACTCTCGTCTACGATGAAGTACGAATCAGCTGGAAACAGTGATGGACAGAATTTTATTCGAATAATACATCACGAATAAACACTCTGTACAACTATTTATTTGCAACGTTTCTTCGGTCGATAATTGTTCGGATAACCCTTGTACAATTCAGATTGTAATTTCAATCGTCAAAACTCGTTTATCTTTTATTCATTATTCAAAATTGTTATCCAGGTAAGAATTTTGCCCATCTCTTGTTACAAATAAACTTGTTACAGTGGCGCCATCTATAATTTGGTGACATGTTCATTCCAAGCATGTGATTGCTGGCCGAAAACCAACTTTGTTTTATACGTCAAATTTTGTTTATCTCCGTTAGATTTTGAGATGTTAATAGAACAGGTGTTCTATCAACAACTTTAAGGGTAGTTTTCGTCTCTTGAAAGTGAATATCGGTCGATAAAAAGAAATATACGCGTGTAATATTTTTCGATGTTCCATATCTTCGATACTTGTGAGCCAAATATGGCCACTGTCCCTGATCACTCTCGCAAACTTTGCGAAGCTATGTATTGAACAAACTTTAAATGCATTTGCGAACATAAATAATATTTATTAAACAATAACGGACGAATATGCTAGTATTACAATTATATAGAAGCCTGTATGATAAGTAAATCGTCCAAATGAATGATGTTCCATAGTCCATGAAATCGTTTCAAAATCCAAATCGGTGCAGTTGTTATCGTTAAACTGTTACGTGTCCTTGTTAGATTACAAAGTCGGAAGTTCTACAAAATTCAAACGTACATACACATATAAAAACACCTAGATAAAACACAGGGTTTTAAGATTTTCATATAAGTATACATTATATATTATCTCATACATATTAGTTTTATACAAGTGTCGTGTCACAAAGTTGAAAATTCGATGAAATTCAGATATAAGATAAAACTCTATCTTACGTTGCGACTAGGTGTTCTTATAAATGCATATAAATCGTTAGAGGGGGATGGTATTCGTTATTCGAAATTGTTATCCAGGTAAGAATTTCGCCCATCTTTCGTCACAAATAAACCGGTTATAGTGGCATCGCCTATGATTTGGTGACATTTTCCCAACACGATCGACAAATCAGTGTCAGATATTGTGATGTTGTGTTCTTCCCCTTCCCCAGTTTCCCGAAACGTCAAGTCCAACCTACCTCGTCACACATGGGGGTAACAGAACCATGATGTGGAAGGGTGTTGGGACTCGGACCGGTGGTTGAACATTTTACACCGTGGATTTACGATACGTAAACAGTTATCGAGGACAAGGTGATAAAACACCCGATGTGCGTTTGGTCGCAAGGAGCGTGACGATAAAGTAATATCTAGGGCCTCGATCCCTCGCGCAATTAGAAGAACGAAACTTCGATATTTCCGGCAACCGATCCTTAAGAACAACGTGTACAAGGCGATTCGTATCGTAAAGCCAGGTTTGGGGCGGTCTTAACGGTTCCACTGCGTCGAACAGTATTTCTGCGCGGAACACCCGGTTTTACCGGCGCGTGCATTTAATTAAAACGACACCTCCGCTTTCTCCAAGGGGCCATGATAACGCAAGCGCGGTTTAAGCGAAATCATTCATTCCGTTAGGTTTCGCGGCCGATTACGGCTGCGCGGAAGAACGGGAGACCACCTGCGTGTTTCTGCTATTCGGTGCCGCGCGAGGATGAATGAGAAACGAGCATCGCACACGTGCAAACCGCTGGAACAACGGTCTACACGTGGTAATAAAGGTTCACCGCGGAACGGGTGTATCCTGTGCTCGCGGTTGAACGTTCGGCACTCGTATACGGGCCGAGTGTAACGTGGGCGGAAGGAGAAGAAGGATCGATAAAAAGTTAAAGAACTGTCTGCGCGGAGAGAGAGACCCGGCCGAGCCGCGCTCTTGGGAATGTAAATCGAATCGTCTCGTACAATGTCTGTAACTCTTCTCGATCGAATGCCAGTATTATCCGCCGCGTCTTTCACGATTGTCGTAGACGTTAGATATACAAGTAACTCGCGCATTGAGGATGATTTTTCAAACGCGTTGGAACAAAATATTTCAACGTTTGCGACCTAACGAGCCGATCATTTGTTTTTGGATCGTACTGGCCACTGAAAGACTGAAAGGTTTCGAAAAGTCACGACTTGTTCGTTTTCAATCTTCTTTATTTAGCGATCATTTGAAGGACGTTGTTTTTCATACATAATACTGAAAAAAAATCTATTAATTGTGTTTGCAAATAAAATAATAAAAGATTTAAAAAATATGTGTTTGTAGAAGTTGTTTTGCTTTTATATCGTTGTCTTTCAGTGTTCAACTTGCGGGACTAAAATATTATTTCAAACACGAGTCCGTTAGAGACTATTACAAATTCTTAGCGATTGTATTTAACGTAGCTTTTGACCGTGTTCGAATTAAATGTATTAAATAAATCAACTGAACATTTTAAATAATGTATTTTACATAATGTGACATCGGTCTGTTGATCATATTTCGTTTGTTTATGAGGATCCAAAATAGAGAATTATTGCTGTAGAATATATTTATAATATCCTTGTATGATAATTCTAATTGTAATATTTGTTACAATTATTTATTTATGGATATTTTAATACAAGCTCCGTTATTTTTCTTCTAATGTGAAATTTATTTAAATCTTATCCTTGGCTGTAATCGACGGTATAATAGGTGTGTCTACCAAGACTTTGATCACTTTTCCATTGAATTTATACTTACATTCAAATGTTTAGAAAACCGATAAAACGATTAGTTCAGAAATAAAAAACACCTTGCACGAATATGATCTTCAACGTCCAATTTTATCCAGTATTTAAAAATCTAGTAATGATTCCTTTTTTGGAAATAAAACTTTGTCCCTACATCGAAAACGAAACTTTATTTTCACAAAAGAAGAACTTATATCGCACAATTTTATTACTCGAAAGTAGGAAACATTGGAAAAGTTAAAACGGAATTTATTTCTATGAAGACAAATGACTTTCTATCTCGTTATGAAACGATAGTCTTTAACAAGAATTTGGAGATGTATTCTTACACATACTTCAGCTTTTCTCAGACAGACTCCTATTTAACGGAGAAGCGAGATTCTTTAGGTCTTACTATTTTCTATTTTATACCTGCAGCATTAAAGGAGGCTTAATAATTCAAAGTTTTATGCCACGTTCATCTTTTAGTAACGTGCAACGCAAGACACGCCATGCCGAAAGTTATGGAGTCGAAAAGCGGATTGTTACATACGAGTGTGTTATGTGTATTATGCAACGACGGGCTACGTTCATCGTATTTTACATGCCAGATAATACTCTAGATCTTTCAAGAGATAAATGCCACGAATTTTAAATATTATTCACCGAAATAAAAGGCATTTACAGCGTCCAGCGGTTGCATGAAATAATAAATAACGGTATAAACTTCTTTTCCTACTTCGTACCGAATAAATGAAGTGCCTTATGTTTAATATCTATTTTTTTTTATTGGTTACTAAATCACTATTATGACGCGGAACTGGACTATAACGAACATTTTAAATTTATTATTCAACTTTAATTTTACAAACTTACTTTAAATTATGCACGTTTTCTAATTGAAGCATAATTACGAAATTTTTAATTCAAAATCTGTACAGATTTGTAAAAGGATTTATTATTTGAAACTTTATTGAATGTATAGATTACTATTTCATTTCACTCGATGTTAGTTCACTTAGTTCATTGTCATAATGATACCGTAAATTTGTGTATATATGTATAAAAATTATACATTATGCATTACTGACTTGCAAAAAACAGGTGTATTTCAATTGTGCATAAGTATAATGAGTGCTTTGCTTTGAAACATGTTTTCGTGCGAGTGATTCAATATTAAATAATATGAAATAATATTCACATTCGTAAAACCATGTTTATGCATTTAAATTTGTATTATTGGAAAATAATTTCAGTAAAATTTCGACACAAATTCCAGGGAAATATAAAGTATTACATATCAAATAGCAATTTAAAAGTTAAAATGTTTCATTTTAGATATTGCCCATGATCGATACGCCCACACTGTAAATAAATTAACCGCAAAATTGTTTTCTTTATTTGATATTTACATGTGAATGGTAGAAAAATTACGTAATGGAAAAAGAAAGCACCAACAACAGTTACAAAAAATGAAATTCCAAAACATTTGCACGCGAAAATGTTATAATGTAAAAATGCAACTCAAAATATTGTAACACTATCTCTGGTGTAAAACTTATCACTTGAAAACAGAAACTATTCTCGAACGAAAACTTTTCTAGCTCTGAACTATATTACATTTTAGACAAAATTAAACACATTCGATACTTATGTAAAGAGTTCCATTAACTTTTGGTCGTTAAATTGGATAAATTTTTTAACACGTTTAATGATATGAAATTATATATTCGTTTTGCACTTGAAACTATCTAACCCTTTCTTCGAGAGTGATTAACGTTTCCAAATGAGGAAACATATCTTCGTTGTCGCTGATACTGATTCTATCCACTCTTTTTGTATTATATAAAATGATACGGAAAATATCATTATCATACGAGTGCGCTCAACTACTATCATTTTTATTTTCTCTTACATCAGCTTTATCACTGTCCTTCTATTCTGGCAATCTGCACATTTCAATGACTTCATTCATATCATTCAGTGTTTATTCTATTATATATCAACATCAAGCCAATTTATACAACAGCCAAATTACAATTCGAATAGATTGAATTTTGTAAAATTTTATAAATCTGTTCATCATTAGATCTTCGGAATATAAAAAAATGGTCAATATAACCAAAATTTAAGAAATGAAAGAGGAATACACAAGTATAAGAAATTATATATTATTTTAAAGCTTTTTGCAAAGTTATATTATAAAAATTATGCTGAAACAAAATATTCAGATTTGGACCAATAAAAATTCTATATCACGTACATGCATATACGAAAATATAAAATAGAATGGATTCTGTCTTCTATAAAAAAGTGTAAATTGTATACATATATATATATGTACGTATGTATAAATTTTATGCGGTTCTTCTTTCCTACAAATATATAAATTAGAAAGTTAGTTACAGTAATAAAGAATGACAATTAATAACCAACGTTGTCAATTACATAAATAAAAATTGCATTAAATTAATTTAATTTTTTACCCGAAAGGAAGCATATGTAGTTCCTGCAGAGTGAAATTTATTTGTTTTCATATTTCGAAAAAAATGTTAAGTATAAGGTTCGAAACATTTTCATAAAGCTTGCTCGGACCATAACGATGAATAATTATATTTATTATAAAGCGAGTCCAATCTCGTCGTCATATTTTATGTCATTGATTAGCAATTTCTAAATATTCTACAAAACGTAATATAGTAATTACTACATTATGATAACCGTATCGTATGCAAAGCGGCACATCGTGTTAAT
Source organism: Ptiloglossa arizonensis (assembly GCF_051014685.1). NCBI lineage: Eukaryota > Metazoa > Arthropoda > Insecta > Hymenoptera > Colletidae > Ptiloglossa > Ptiloglossa arizonensis. Next base: position 2,223,898 of record NC_135057.1, read on the forward strand.
TTATAAGTTATTATTCACAGAACGTTACCTACACCGATCCGAAATGACGCATCAGTATAAAGAATAAAAAGAGCCTGACAACCGCAAAGGAATTCCTAGCCATCCGCTTCGATTTCATAATTGCTTCTGCCGAGGCTGTCTATCGTTATCGGGTAATGAGCTGTCAGCAGAGATAAATTCGCAGAACACACAAACAGTCGCTTTGATACCTCGGACCACGCGCGCATCTATTTATACGCTGAAACAGGCTTGCGTGAGATCCAGAAATCATGCGTTTCTAGCCAATATGCCGATAAAATTTAACGTTTTTCGTAGATACTTTCATTATCGTTTGGAACAATTTAATTGTTCGATTCTAATTTCATTGATCGCACAAAGAAACTTTTAGAAAAAAGTTTACGACGAAATGGTGAAAATCACCACGGCGTTTAATTCCATGCAAAATTGTAATCATCGCGCAAAGCTTACGACACACACACATAAAGTAAACATTTGTGTACTGCGTGAGATACTGAAAAGATAACTGTGCAAAGAGATATAGCAGAGATGGCGTCTGTAAACTTAATTTCAAATCTAAATCTTAATTTAATCCAAATTATACCTAAAATCATAATAATTAATGTAACGAACAATTTTTAGAGGTACAATGTACCCCGAAAAGGACTAATAATCGGTACGATCGAAAGATCGATAATAAAATTTGATATTTGCACTTAACGAAGAATTGTTTTGTTTGTAATGCTTTTACCGCTAAAAATTAAATTATATTAACTTAACAAGTTAGCAGATTAGAAACAAAAAGATCGCACAGTCTTCGATAGAAATGTTCATTCCTGATAATATTTAGGATCGAAACAGAACCGTATAGGGATACCTAGAGAAATAAGGCATTGAGTAATTTATAAATTGGAAAGTAACATTAGCGAGAATGTGTGGTATTGAGGAAGTTACTGTCCACAGAAATGTTTAATCTCTGAAGTATTCGTGCCATTGGAAAAAGGAACTCAGTGTGCACTCAGATAACAAAGAGTTTGATTCAAGGCAGTGAAATATTTGTTTACGATGTTACAATCATCTTCTTAGATTACTTTTCCATTTCGGTTACTGATATTTCTACTAGTTTACCTAAAATATAAAATGATCGAGCTCACAAAATCAAGAATTCTATTATTCGAAAATTCCCTTATTCGAACGATCCGTGTTAGGTCCCCGTTAACACGGATAGCGAAAGATTTTGCAATACCCACAGGAAATTTACTTAACCTTCGAGGTATCCGTAGAAAAATAAAAAAAAAACGACACGAACATTTCCTGTGCGCGAATCTAGGAATTACGAATACCTTTGAGTGATCACAAAGCTAAAGAAATTCGTTTCTTCGAGAATAAATTGCGTTTTCATAATAGCAATACTATATTATCAGTCGTCAGTTTATAACGAAACATCCTTTTCAAAAAATTGGTACTGGCTTAAAATCCAGTACAATTACCTCCGGTACTCACAGTTATCTTCCCTTGATATTTTTTGAAAAAATAATCCCAAGTAATTCTGCTCGCTTAAATCTGAATTGCATTTAGGGTCATTCCCTCCGGTACACACTACGTTTGACTCTTCGTCTTCCCTGACCATGAAACAGTTACGAAATAACTCTCGCGAGCGGTGGTTTTCGCGTCAGCGAACTGCAAACGCGAAAAATGATCCAGACAAGCGTGTTAATAAATCCAGGGTAAGAATTTCCGCGTTGCGCACAATGCGAACATATGTATGTCCTCGGGGACTGGGCGCGTTGTCATTGTGAAATCACGGGCCGCGTATTTCTCGTTGGTTGTCGGCCGACGAGCTTTACCCGAACGGTATTCCGCGTCGCACCTGAGATTTAAGACGGCCCGTCGTCGACGAATCAGTCAAACTGGAAGGGAAACTGCGAGAGTGGCTCGAAAGCAGGCAGATTTACGCTTTTGCTGAGGGCCGTATCTCCGCGTGGCCTTTGCGTGCGCGTTCCGACGATCCTCGAGACTGACCCACGGAACGAGCGAAATCACGCGGGGATTGGCGTAACTTTGAAAAAATTCACGGGTCGTGGGAACGCGCCAATGAAAGACGCGTTTAATTAAGGCGACTCGCTGACTTGTGACACTTTGACGAGTTTGCAACCTTTGATTCGAGTACGTCTTCGGTGTCATCCCTTGTTATTCGCTCGATTCCCCGATCCGAGATAACGTTTAATTAGCGCGTCGAGGTTTACGGAATGCACAGAGTTGTTTACCGTACGGTTGCAACTTTTGCGTTACTTTCGACATTTACAATTCAGATGTTCTCCAAACTCGATTGTTTTGTATTTAGACGCTTGCTTATCCGATGGATAGATTTGAATTCAATTAGAAACTCAAGGAGGCTTGCGTGTTCCCATACGACGTGTACCTTTCAATATTTGATATCAGGAAGTCCTATGCAAAGAAGCATCGAGTTTATCGAAGGAAACTTTGAAATTCTTCGTTCTATGGGGAAATACCACATTTCGGATTGAAGAATGGGTTGTAGTTTTTTTCCGATAATTCGAAATGTTTAAATATATAAACATATTAAAAGTACAAAGTTTGAACAATCTCCCTGTCAGGTTTCGTATAAATGTGATAACGTATATAGAAATTATATACTCGAATCTCCTAGCCGAACGATGGAATAGATTTCTTCGTTCTTAATAGTCGAAATTGAATAGAATTAAAAATTAGAATGATCAGAAGCTAGATTCGTTTAGGAACGGTGTGCTTTTTAGCAGTAGAATTAAAGTTTGCAGAAAGTTTTTGAAGTTTTTTCAAAAAGTATTAGTTTTAAACAAATTTTCAGTTTAAATTTCAAGTCGTCGAATTTTAAATAGCTCCGAGACTCGTCGGTTTGAAGAAACTTTACTCGTAAAAGATCACCTTTAAAGTTTAAAAATTGGAACGCTTCAGTGCCGAATATTTCGAATTTCGTTTCAGCATTTTTAAACAGAATTCTTAAAATATCAAATTTATAAAAAAAGGTTAGCAAAGTTTTGAATTTTTGATGATGTTCTCCCTTAAGTGTGACAAAATATTTTCATCCGTCCGTGTTTGTACGAATAAGACAACTGAAGTGTCTAAGAAATTTGATAGCCAACGTTTGAATAAACAGTGGTTCGATAATTCTAACGATGAAAACGAACCCCTCAAAGACGCACCACGTGAAACACTATCCGTTGCAGTTAACCGTAAAAAGTTGAAGCCAGCCATCGAAACGAATCACAAATCGTCGTGCCGTACATTTACAATGAAGTTCAATTTGAACGAAGAGATAATAATATAGATACACATATTTACACTTAGAGAAGGTACACAGAGCAGACAAATGACTACCGCACGATTTGACTGATGACCTCACGCGTCAGTGTTGCAGTCTGCATTTCACTCGTAATGGATGGTTATCCTACAAAAGTTAACACACCGTCGATGCTTTAAAGAAGACAGGTTTTACTGGGTTGTCGAGAAATTAATGTCGTTCAGCAACACGTAACGAAGTGATTCGAACCTCCATAATAATATATGTTGGCTTAAATTCCACACGGTGCGAAACGATGCGCGTATATAGCAACGTGAGTTTATTAGAAAATACTTCTTTACACGTGTCTTACAATGGCTGTCGATAGGAAATATTTAGTTCTTGCAGATACGTTACGTACCACGTCCATATAATTTGTTTCGTAGACACCAGTTATTTGCTTCGTTTTCGTCATGGTGAGTTTGCAACATGGTACTCTCTAACATTTACCACACAGGTATTCAGGTACACGGGAAGGATGTCTAAATCGAAAGTCTTTTCAAGTTACTTTTATTTTAGTTATTAAAACGTTCTCATTTATTTGTTCTTCGGTAAGAGATAGTTTAACACCCAAGAGCTTTGAATAATTTTGGTAAAGAATCGACTAATAAAATGCCTCATATGTATGTATGTGTACGTATTCTTACAAGATAGTGAAAATTGTAATAAGCAATAATAAAATGAAATTAAGTAAATATATATATGAAGAAAATTCAACAATACCCTCCGTTAATTAACACTAGGTTTACCAACCAGTCAAAATGACTGGTTTCGACTGTTTTTACAAAGAAGTTTACTTTAAATACCATACCATATTTCCCAAAAATATTACGACTCTTTCTGCGCTATAGATACAATCAATTTCATAAGCTCATCTTTTTCCTCGATCATCGATTTTCCTAAGACACGTACGAGTCGTTGATAAATCAAAACCTCGATATATCGAAATCTGTTGGTAGTTCTAGTGTTAACGATTATAACCGATGCTTCTAGCAGCCGTCGGTAATCATGCCTAGGTCTGTATATACCTGGCTCTACTTTCCTTATCAGTTCCGAAATAAACAGTTCCTGGCTTAAATTACTCATCGCGAGTCGAGGAGACGAGGCTTATGTGAACGTGGATCAAAACGTACCTAAACTCGTTCAACGTAAGTTTGATATAAAAATAGGTTTTGCCTTTGTATCAGACACTTGTGTAACCTGTTGCTCGGAAGTTGATAATAACTCGATAGATTTATGACGGTTTGAAAAATGATATACGATATATTATTCCAATATGATTTGTAAAATTTGAAAGACTACACATAAACTATTTATCCGAAACGGTACAAACTTGTTTCTATTCGTACACGCAACTAACTCGGTATTGTAATTTATGATTTTTTTCAGTAGACGTTGCACCATTGTACGATTCATCTGTAGCATCTTTTTGATGTAAAAACAATGTACCTCGAGGAAACATTTACAAGAGTTTCTATTCGAAGGACTATTTGCTAGATAGTACTCCTATTTAAAATTTCGATCGTATTTCGTTCATGATTAATTCTATACCTACTGCTCATACCGTACGATACGTTACATGTTTCGGTTCTTTAGTATCGTGTTCTGCGGCTTCGGTGTTGCACTTTTTTGTCCACAGTCTTCGTCGTATCTAATCTGTCTCTCTTAAAAAAGTTCCTTTTATCGGGACTATCTTTATTACGAATGTTCTGTCCTCGTCGTTTCGTTTGCCCGAAATCATCATTGTTAGCCATCCCAGCGGAGCAGACTGGTTACATCTAGACGTAACTAATTAATATTCCACTAGTCTCCTATTATTGGTAGAAGTCTCGGTCCCTTATTCTCGAATTACTCGCGTCAGATTATCAGCATAGTTATCGCATTCCGATTAGAATCCCGTAGTATACGTCACTACGGTAACGCGTGTGGGCGAAACAGAAACCTCTCGTCGTTGGGTATTGCAATTTTTCGATCGAGCTGGATCCCACACGTCGGAGCGATCGAAAGTAGTTTGATATTTTTTGGGTCGAAACGAAAGGTTGGCGCAACTTTTAACGACGTGTGTGCGATACTCTGCACGTGCGTGGGCGTTTCGTATAGGCGTGTAAAAGGAAGTCTTCCTCTGCACGGATCCTCAACACTCGACTCTCTCTTTAGGAATAGTGACATTTACACCGTTTATTGATAGCGTCAGAGGCAGCTCGGTGCAATGCGCGAGAGCTAGTTTCCCGTTGTTTCGAAACACTGAGACCATATACGCGGATCGAATCTATAATTACAAATTGTTTAACGCTGCATCGCTAGGCGCGACAGAACACGAAACAGATCGAAATCTATTCGAAACAGAATACATTTTTCCATCTATTCGCGAAGAAAAACGAACAATAGTAACGAATGATTTCTAACATTTAAGAAAGTTAATTATATCGGTTGTTTCGATCGAAAATTTACATAATTGTTCAAAAGAACCGTACAATTTTACCGTTGTTTGGGAAATATATTTTTAATGTTTCTAAGCATAAAATGTTGTTGTTTCTGTTTATGTTAATCAAACACAAAAGTGAATATACAAAAGGAAATACTTTTGTACAAATGATATTCAGCTTGATATAACAATGAATTGAGCGATAGAATCTGACTTTCAAAACTGTATAATATACTGCAAATTTACCACTAAGTTATAGCCTTGGTAATCTCAAGTAGACAGATATGTATAGACGTCGGAAAGTCTTCCTGCACCAATGATTCTCAACCTCTTGCAATGGAAGAAGGCTTAACAAAAAATACATTTTTGTTAAGTCAGTATCCGTACAATATTTATTTCTTTGTAAACACACATACATATTACATTGATATTTCAATGAGTTTTATTTATATGTAAATGCGATTGAAATTCAGTTATTGATACTTTACGTTGACTCGTATTTCTCTTACTATCATTTGTTTATAGAACAGTTCTCAATATTTAAACCAACTTTGTGACGAATCGCCTGAGAAGTTGGTTTCTATCATTTGTTTGATTAATTATTAAAAAATACACCTAATAACGCACTCTCTATTAAATTTCAATAAAAAACGAAACACTTTATAGTTCCACATGACAATCTAAAACAAATCTATCCATTTTTTGCGATACAATAGTGCTTTACTTCACAAATTCATTTATTGATATTACTATTGTACAGCGTGGTACAAAGTTACAATTAAGGACACTTTGCATTAAAAGAAAAGAACCCATACTATTTATCCAACAAATTTTTGAAATTTTAATTCTATTTTTAATCCTTTTAAAATTATTTGTAAAGATTAAATTCGGTTAAAAGCTGCGCAACGAGAATTGCACCACTAAACGTTAAAAGAAAAACAAAAAAGAAGGTCGAACAAATACACATATATGTACATTACTCCAATAGAAAAATATTTGACAGTACTTAACTGGTGCACTTAATCTCGCTTTACTTTGGAGTTACGTATTCCCATTTTCGTTGTTCATCGACGAACTGGAAAGAATCATGGCTGAGTTCAAAAGACTCTGAGAATCTATGGATCCGATTTGACGCAACACACCTTCCGTTTCGCACGCATTAATCAAGCAACGTGCAATAATGCATTCAAGCCGTCGCTGGACCGCCAGGTTCCATAGATCACGTTAATGCTGTCGCTACAGTGGCTCGTAGATCATGTCGATCCTCCTACGCGGCGATCGACTCGATAAGAAATCTTTCCACGGGTAGTAGACGATCGAAACACTGTTACCTTCTGCGGTCACGAAGGTTCTAGTGCAAAATGTTGCAAACATTGATCAACTTTTTACAAATCACAATTCATGCTCAGGTATGCTTTTAACGTTTTCAAGTATGATAACACGTACGTCTTCGGTTTTCAATAAAATGATGCGTCTTAAAAAAAAAAAAAACTAAACTGGATTTAAGAAGCACCTTAAAAAGAAACTAGAATATTTATAACGTAAAAGACTGTATTAGAAAAAGAGAATGTTAGTATCATAATATATATATATACAATTTTGCGTTAGCACTGAACAAAATTACATTGCAAATAGAATGGCCAAAGAAACGTTTTTTTTTCATAATTTTTTAACTTCTACTGGTGAATACTTTACTTTCTCCTGAGAAGTTAACGTTAGAACTTGACTAGAATGAAGAACGAAAATTTGCTGCTCCCCCACGCTTTCTGACAATCGGAGACCAGTTCTATGAAAATAATGCTTTTGTACGACCCCGAGACAGAACCAGGTTGCAATCTCACGAATCAGGATTTGCTATACAATGGTTACCTAACCATTTCTATCTCTTCGTTAAAAGCTCAAACTTGTGATTGATGAAATGTTAACTTAACTGATCGTATTCTATGCTGTAATAAACATTGAACGGATAGATTACAATTTAACATCGATTGGTACATAAACTGTAATTTAAACGACAGCAGATTTGTTACTCACACTTCTGAACACGCACCAACTTATTAGGAACATCGAAACATATAACAGATAAATAGAATTGTGTTGATAATAATTAATAATACATTAAATATCACGTTTAAAAGATTACAACTACGTTACAAATGCTTTAATTTCTCTAGTAATCGTTCAAAAGTTCTTGTCATTCGCATGATTCGACTAAACAAGTTTGTAAAGTTAAGAACAAATGTATATGTACACATCGACAATTTATCATTCTCCTTCGCGGTGTCTTTATTAGAGAATTGATTTATTTTTACGTTTTAAACTTTTAACATAGCTTCCTACGTTACATCGATATCAGCATAATATTGTATGTACAATGTATTGTTTCAGATTTTAAGGAAACACGTACACATATTAACACATATATTTCGATGAAACTCGATTCTGTTAATTTGGTTCAAACATTTAAAAGTGGTCTGTTTATTTTCCAATGTACTCGTGCCGGATTTGAACACGTGGCAAATTTTTATTTTGTGCTTCTGATATTCTAGATCTCATCGAAAAGCCACTAAAATAACAGGAAGAGTTTAAACAGCTTACCATCGAAACTTGGTTCATTCTGAGTAGAACTAACCAATGTTATCATAATGCATAACTCGAAGTCTCGTTTTTAATCATTGACGCCGTCATTTGGGCGAAACCGCTGTTTGGATAACGTTTGCTTATTTGATCAGTAGCTCGTTCCGTCAGCCGATCTGTTTTCGTTTTACTTAAAGCGTTCGTGGCGGTTCGGTTTAAGTCCTTGAAGACAAATCATCCAGAGGTGATTACTAAAAACAAATTTTTAACTCTCGAGGGAGTTCTGGCGTCTGGCGTCTGACTGGAAATAGACGGTTTCACTGTCCGACTAACACACGTGTCTGCACAAATAGAAGTTGAAGGATTGATATTCCGCATAAATCGACCGCCTGGTCAACTCGGTGTAATTTAACACACATCGTTATTCGATAATAACGCATTAGCTACAGGTGATTTACAGTAAAAGAAAGTTCTAGAATTCGGGTTATTTTGGAGGGAATGATGTATATACAATAGATTGAATAGAGGATTAAAAATAAAGGCAAAATTGAAATTTATAATTCGATCGAATTAAATTAGTTTTAAGATCAAATTTAGCAATATTATAAATCATTTTTTCCTGAAACATCTATATGAATGCAATGACATTTTGTCATTTGTATTTGCATATACATATGTATATGTAATTTCTGCCCCTATATATATATATATATATATATATATATATATATATATATAGGTAGAAATTACAAGATATCTCGATAATGAAACCAATGTTAAATCGATAGAATAACATTGTTCAATCTCTGAAACGAATACGATACCACTATTCAGATTTCTTCTTCACTTTCATAAACAAAGATTAATTTCTAAACAGAATAATAAACCGCACAGTTTTATGAAATTAACTTTTACACAGATAAATAATTAATGAAAAAGAATTTAAGTATTTGTAAACGACTAAAATATGCATTTGACATAAGTAATGAGTAATAAAATTATTCAATTTTTGTAATATTAGTTTGTTCCAATGTTTGTGAATAAAAGTCACACGATATAATAACAATTATTAATTTAATGCGATTATAATATTACCTTTTGTTCTTCGTATAAATATTTTGCATTACAGTAAAAGTTAATGTAAATAATTTTGAGTTCGATACAACAGAACTCAGGCCAGCAATTTTTTTATCTACAGATTCATTAATATTAAGTGTATTATTAATTTGTTGTACAATGCATTCGTTATGTGATAAAACTTTAAATTTTAAATCATCGTCTAAGAAAGTCCTTGTTCGTATGTAATATTTATACAGATAAACAAAAGCTTATGCCTGAAGCATCGTGTATCGTATACAAATTTTCAAGTATTACAGGAATACTCGTAAAGTTGGTGTCTGATGTTCCACTCTGAATAGAAGATTCAACTGTTTAAGTACCAAGTGTAATGATAACACACAGTATACACAGTATTGAGGTTAAGTTAGGAACAGCGTTTTAGTTGTACGTCGTCTCTTTTGCACTATTGATGACATATTTTACTCGTTCAGCTTACATGTACATATTCACATATATGTGTAATAAAGACGTTAATTAAGTAAATAAAATAAAAATAAAAATAAAAATTCTGCGTATTACTAAGCAAAAAAACGAAACAGAAACGTGATTCAAACAATTTTTAACGATTCGAAAGATTTAATTCAGAGTTTTTAAATAATTCTTCAACGGACATCGAATGACACGAATTTTATCTATCAAATATGTGTTAATATTAATTACAAGTAACTACTACAAATAGTATAAAATATTTCTTATTGTGTTATTATAATATTCAGTGACTGCATTTTACTATTAATAAAACGTTTTGCAACATAGTAATAACGGTTACAAAAATTTTAACCAATTTATGCTTCTTATAGCATTATATTTACATTTACATTTAATTGATGATTTTCATTTATACTCGTGCATATTCGATAATAGATATATTTTGGATACAGGTTTGCAGTTCTTCGGATTACAAATGCTCAAAATAATAACTGTTAATTTCAATGCGTACTTCAAATCTTTTAATTAATTCTTCGTATACATTATCCACTTCCTGTGACGTTATTGTCGAATATGCAGCTACAGTTATTTCCTTCATATCTTTCGGTGTTGTGGGATTTTTATGGTAAACAATATATTTTAGTTTACCTCGTGGATAAAAATTTAATGGAATAATGTTAAAAGAACGCTATGACCAATCCACTGTTTTCCATCGACTAATTCAACGGCCACTAAACATTCTAGCTAATTCTACCCTTGCACATAGTTCAATGTGTTCAGAAACCGTTATGTTGATACCATGTATACTCTGCAATATTTAACGAAACATCTGATAATAATTACGGTAAATATAGTATCGCGGAGAAACGTCGTATATATTTGTCCTGTAAGGGTGTCATCAATGAAATGAGAACCAATGATTTTAGACGATAAAATTCTGCATCGTACATTTATAGTCCATCGTATCTCTCTATTAAACTCTCCGAATCATTGTGGATTTCCCACAATCTAATATAATGTATGTTGTATAAATTTCTTTGTCCGCAATTTGTAAAGGATGTTTCATTCATGAACAAGACGTCTACGTACTGTTTTTTTTTAAATTGCTTTATAGTATTAGAAACAGGGTGATACAAGGAATGTACACGATTTGAGAATCTCTTTGCCTACAAACGTTCCGTTTCTCGTAAACACTGATGGTTTTGATCATAAATAAATACAATATCAACTTTTTTCTGTATTGCAAAATTTATTTTGCTTTTGATATCTTGAATAGAACCTAAGAAAGACAAAGCGATCATTTGATAACTTATCGCTTTTAATAAGAGCCAGTGTTTACGCATGGATACTGAACAATGTATAACAATGATCGAATAATGTATAATCCTATCTGCCACGTTAATGTTTAGAATAGTTGCAATATTTTCCGATGCGAATATCTCGTGAATAAATTCTAGAAATGGTATAGTTATTATGATCGTTGAATTTGCTTTATTTATATTCTACAAATGTGATAAGGAAACTTTGATGATGACTCGTAATGATGACTTTGAAATCTCGTAAAAAGAATGACCTTGAGAAAAAATTCTTTCCTCAATTACACGTAGCTTTTGCAACGGTGTAACTTTGTACAGGAGGGAACACAAGACAATTATTTAGATGATTCTACGTAACTAAGACACGTAACAAAGTCGTTTAATAATCACGATAATTTATCGAATCGTTTAATGTCGGTTTCCTCACTTTGGTTTTTCCACATTTTTTACGCTCCTGATTAAAATGCAACTTCCTCGCCCTTTGAGCACAGTAAATTCCAATACTCGTAAAAGTAAAATGACGAAGGGTCGGTCGTTCTTACTTTTTGCGAACGAAGAAACACCGACAGTTAAGCACACTGGCTGCACGAAGCGGACAACCGCTTTGACACCTTAATGGGTAATTAATAACGGTGATAAATTTTAGTTGCGCGGCCTTGTCAATTCGGACGCATTAACGAGAAAGTGGCTCTGTAACAGGATACAATGTTTCATCTTTTTCACAAGTTCGTACGCGGCAGACCGGCGGGTAACGATCGCTAACAGGTGATAATAATGATTGATGTGTAGATCGAACGATCCTCGTAGCCATTCAATCATGGCCGATCAAGAACCGTTGGTACGAGTAAGATCTATATTGTTTCGATAGGAGGGGCTTGAAAATGTAATAATGAAATTTCGAACGTACAGTCTGCCAAGCAATAACGCAACGCAGTGGGATAATACACCATCGATCAGAAGTCTACCTTCGCCATCCTTTCTTACGACTTGTAACACAATATTAAACGAAATCCTGGATCGATTGGTAAAGAAAGATTCTACTTTACCAGATTATTACTGCTTGCGATACCAGATGGTAGAGTATCTTCAATTAAGAATTGAAAATTATTTTTGCAAAAGTTCAGATTTTTATGCACACATGACTTATCGAAACACTTCTGTCCGCAAATGAATAATTTGGTAAGAAAAAAGGTACATGTTTTCTTGGGCTGTGTATAGGTAAGTACATATGCAAAGTTTGCGAAAGCTATTATCAATAGTGTTGATGTTATAAATTCACAAAGAGATCGTACATATTGCCGCTCCCTCGATAATGATCAAAGTTAATAGAAAACATTTTGAACGCTCTTTAAAATGAACAATTTACACGGAAGTACAAAAGATGTCAACATTTTTATTTACCTCAAGCTGTTATGATTTTTTTACTCAAGAATGTTTGAAAGTTAGCACATCAAAGACGATTGAACGCGTTTTGTTTGTTTTTTTTTTTTGTCAGCGATAACAATATAGTAATAAGAATGTAACATATAAAAAACTATACCGATGATCTTGAAAACTAGAAAAAATGATTTTGTAAAAATAATCGTCACACGTAATATTTGTCCCTTCGAAACTACTATGTATTTCTTTTCTGAACTGTGAAAAAAGTGAAAATATTAAAATGATAACGCAAAGAAAATATTCTATGAAATAACATAATACTCTAAAATTGTATCGTATAATATTTAAACATTTGTGTAATTTGAAAGAAATTAATTTCCAAAAAGATTATCTATTCTTGCACATAAAAGTAGGTATTTTTAACGTAACGCGACGATCAAATTTTTATTTTAAACAATAAGATAATGTAAGGCCGAAGTTAAATTTCCTATTTGCATATTTATGTTAACAAACAGTTAACCACGTTTTACACTCCATCGATTTATATGGCAACTGGGAGAAAGCCGCGAGAAGATACGATCGATGTCGGTAACGGCGATTGATTAGTGGGTGGGTAGTAAAAAAGAAAAGGAGTACGCGTTAAAATTACCATCGAATTATCTTCCAGTTAACTACGAGTACGTTTTATGAGCCCGTTGTACTCCCAAAGAGGCCGATACTCGTTTACCGCGTCAGCTTCTCGCGTTTCAGAGCATTGTATACGCCTACGTTCTAACTCTTGTTTGCGTAATTTCGTAGCTACCTCTTCGTTCCGTGAAATAAAATGACACGTTCGTAGGAACACACTGTTGGAGAAAATTTGGAACAAGATTCAACAATGTGGAAATACTGTTTCATTTAACATCTAACCGACGAACAAACATTATTTAATATTTACACTTGAACGAGAAACAAACATTTCTTTTTTTATTATATCAATTAATGATAAAAACGTACAGTTAATTACTCATTAATAATGACGTTCCAACCATTATTGCGCCTCTATTAATTTTTCAACGTCATTTGTACGAGAAAATTTTTATCCGGATAAAATATATTCACGAAGAGTATATACCATCTTCATTTGTTCAATGTTTACTACTCATTTTTTATTTTTTTTTTACTGAGGCATTGCGTTAAAGTTTGCAACACTCTTTGTAAATTTTTGCGTTTATTATTTAAAGTTTGATCGTGCCTAATAAGATTCATCTACCGTGATGGTCGAAACGTTGTTGCAACATTTATAGTATTATTTATACATAAATTTATTTCAAATAAAGCTAGTTTTAATTCATACTTTCCACTTACTGTTTCCTATTTTTTAAATACAATTTTTAAATAGAATTTTTAAATAGACAAAATAGAAAATAGTACATAAGAAATGGAAAATAACGTTTCATAGATAGGCCTGACCCTTTTACTGAAAAAACATTCGAACGATCATCAAGAGCCACTTGAATAAATAATTCTCTTGCAGTGGAACATTGTATCCACTTACGAGGTGAAACAAACAATCGATGCGATAAATCAAATTAAATTCCAAATAATGAATAGAATTTAATCAGTAAACTTTTTAAATTAATCAATCCATATTTTTGCTACACAAATAAATGTCTTTTCTTATTTTATATTCACTATTTTATTCGATCAATTCTCTTCGAAGTCGTTTTTGCAAAATGCGAAACCTATCGTGTTAAAAATGTAGAGTGCAAAATAAAAGTTACATAATGAGACTCGTTTAATAACTCTTTCATAATTACAATTTCCAATACGACCACGTTGCGAAATTCGATATTTACTTTGAACGACATGCGAAATTTCTTATCCGAAATGTCCACGGTAAGTGTCACGTGATTTCCATAGCAACTCGTTGTTCGTTGAATCGTGTCAAAAACCCTACTTTTTCTGTCTCGAATTAATTTCGAAAAAATAATCAAAATCCAACACCTGAAAACAGAAACGCGTTTCTATCGCTAAAAGGAAAATTACGTTCGTCGGTATCCATTCCGTAAAAGCGTCAGTCGCTTTCATGTTTCGAAACACAAGATGCACTGTGCACTTTTAGAATCGTTGCGTCGGCTGTTCTAGCAGCCGGTTTGGCCGTGATTTCATCAACGTGGCATTGATTACACGCACTCTCGTGCGCTCTAAATGGTTTTGATACGACGATAGCTCGCGTTTATGCACGCACCTGAAACGGAAATAGTTATCCAGCGAGATATCCTTACAAGTGCCAGGCATTCGACGCTCCGTATTGTGAGCCTTTGAGCGACTCGATCGTACGAGCAAACTGATCGAGAAGACGCGGTCAAGATAGGCTGGATCAAAATGTGACTATGAGCAGGTATAATGTTGAAAGACCGAACGAATTTCAATGCCTCGACACCGAAATAACGTTCAAATGTAAAGTTACAGAAGACATTAAAACAGCGAACATAAAACACCCAGACCTGTTTTACCGACGATACAGTAAATCCTGCGTAAGAGTCGCAACTTTTCCCTTAGCAAGAGTCGCGTGGTTATCTTCGATCGCTTCCTGGAATTACAAGCGAGCTTATAAATCTTTGAAGTCTTCAAAAATTTGGAACGCTCGGCAGGATAAAATTTCCGATTAAATATAACGAACATTATAGGTGACAGTAATATTTTAATATTACAATTGCGAAGAAGGAATCTTTCCACAGTTGGGATACTTAAATTCCGATTTCGATTATCTTTTATGGATAATTCGCGTCACTCGTCTGTCTGTAGAACGATGACTGAGAAATAATTTTCTACGATATTCATTTGTAACTGACGGAAAGTAAATATGTTTACTGTTTTACCGACTGTATTTACATGGAAAAACAATAAAGAAACAGATTTTTTTCAATAATGAAACCTCGTACGAAAGAACTTCGTTTCCCACTTTCAGATTACATTTTCGTAAAAAATCATCACCTTTTCGATTCTACCAAATATTACGCCCCTTTCAATATTTTCATTGACACACTTTTACTAACTTTGTTTAATTTTACTGCGTATTCTATAAATATATATTTCACAATAATTACAAAAGTAAAGATCGAATTGAAAACCTGTATATTGCGTAGATTTTGAAAATAAATTCCATGTAAAGATCAATTGTACTTTAAATTCAATTTGCTTCGAGTTTGCTTAAAATATCTCGATCGAGAGGTATCTCGTTCCCAAGATCATATCTCGTTCAATATTTCGAACGATTTAACCATTATTATTTTTATCAAGTTTTTCATCGGTTTCAAGGTTCAATGGCTTTTAGCGAAATCATTATAAGTCTTCAAAGCCATCCTCTTCGATACTAGAAAATGACCAGAACGCTATAAACGCAAATACCCGCGTAAAACTTTTCAAACTGAGTCACGCTGATTGGAGCGATCAACGTGAATTACAGTTGAGCAGCCAGTTAATTGTCCGTGTTATTTACAAGGAAGGTATTTATTGCGCAAATATGTTGCCATCGTCGATTAATTTCTACCGGAACGTTTCAACGTTATTGTGACACGAAGCTAAGATTAGTCTCGTAATTCCACGCATTCCCACGATTTCTGTGCAATCGTGCAATCTCGACACCGTGAAACGAGCGCTATGAGCATTAATTAAGATCATCGAACGAAATTTCATCAGCGATTTACCGCAATTTTGTTTCATCTTGCCTTCGTCAATATTCAATTAGTAGCATCAAGGGGTCAAACCCTCCCTCGTTCTTGCGATTAGCTACGTACACGTACAAGCATTTATATTTACGCGAAATGTAATCACACTACTTGGGAAAGACATCGTAGTATCATCATTAACGTGTTGCTTTCTATGTCACATTTTATATTTTTATCGTACGAGATGTGGTAAGTTTGGTACGTGAAATACATTGGTAAGATATTTCGATTAGAAACTAACTTTAAGAAAGTATAAATTAAAGATATCGATTCATTTTTATAAAATATGATAAATGAAATTTTTAATCAATACAAGTATAAATTTAATAAATCTTAGCGGTTCTATCAATTTTCAGAGAAACTTTTATTCTAATAGATTATCCACAATCAAAATTATTTAAAATATAGTTTTGTATTATTGCTATTGAAATGTATAAAATGATTATATTTATTTTATTGTATAAGTAATAATTAATTACGTTGATAATAATTCAAGTCGAAATACAGTATATTTAAGATTTTAAGAATTACATTGTATTATATTTTTAGAAAATTGATCTTAATATAAATTTGAAATTGGATTTAAAAGTAAGATGTTTTTATGCTTTTTTTAATGCATCGAAAAGAATCGCACAACATAATCCTTGCCGAACCAATTCCATAGATTAATTCTATGGAACTGTTGGAAATTAACAACAGTCAAAAGTGTACAGTATATTCGTATTTTCTGTATTCCCTGAAACAACCTAACAGCATAATGCTTCGGAACCCGTTTGGAAAATTAAACGAACGAAACGAGAAGAAATAAAAATCACACCTAACCTGACGTCGGTTGCCCAAACTAAAGGAAAGGTTCACAGTTTCGATCGTGTTGTTCTCTTTGTAGTTGTCAGACTTAAAATAGAACCTCGATTATTGCACGCGAACCTCGCTCGTTGACAAATTGCATAGTCGCTACTGTGCGTTGATAATCACGTAACAACCAGTGAAGTTCTACGTAAGCGGAGTTCCTTCTCGTTCGATTAGTTATCCTTGTTGACCGCAAACATTTTCAATCCCGTATTCCAGTAACGATCAAGGTTCCCGATTCACCGGAACAACCGAACAACGTAATTGAATCAAGTATAAATAAAAATCATTTGCAAATTGATATGAACAGTTTAGGGAACAGCGAAGAGTAGAATCAAAAACATTCCATTACCACGGATCATTGTCCTTCGTTTAAACTCGGCTAACGTCGTTCTTCTTAACCAGCCTATAATTTCTGACCCATCGATTTCGAAGCAATTACGTCGTTCGATTCCAATAGCGGAAAAATAGCGAGATCGACGGTATCCCCGATAGATGTAAATTCTCGTTTATGGCTCGACGCTTATCTTTATTACAAAGTATAATACTAGCGGCTTCCGGCCTATTAGCGAACTCACCGCTGGACGGTAACGAGGAATTTCAAATTGAAAATAGTGGCGAGGCTCGCGGCTCCTTCGCGAGTCGACACTTCAATCCGTTTAATGACGTTCTCTGGATCGGTGCCATAACAACTGGCGATTTATCGACTAATAAATCGAAGACTGGTTGAGCGTCAATGGCTGCCCGTCGGTGCCATCGAAACTGCTGATTGGTCGCGGACGAGGATTTAACTCTTTCTGTTAATTCGCAATGTAAAGACCCTAAGTGGATTCTGTTTTATTATTAAATATACTTCACGGGTTTATCATTGCACTAGCTGAATTACCCGACGTTACGACTCGGGCTAAGAATTAAGTCGCACGAGTTGCTCAGCCTAAGATACACGTTCGAGTCCTTTTCATAGCGTGTACAATTAAAAGCGGTGCTCTAATCCGTATCTAGGTTATTACTGATTTTATTAGAAAATTTTTACGGCACGGTAACATTTTTTAATTCAATTTGCAACCATTTTTTTTATACGCGTTTCTCCTATAAAAGCAACGGTTGGTAAGATAACGTACGGTCGACACTCTTTAAAACCCTCCCCGTGGACAAGAATTTTCAATGTCGGGTGGCTTAGATTTTTAATCGGACTACCCTGTTGAATACATTCTAAATTCTATCGCGATCTTTTCAGCCGTTTTCGCGTAACGCAGTGGAACAGAATTTCAGTTTATTTATGTAGATATTTTCAGTCTCGATAACGAATCTTTGCAAATAACACGTTACTTTTTACCCGCTTGAAATTTTAAGTGTATAAAAATCTATCCTCGAACTCACTCATTTACTCTTTTCCGTTCCTATCTTATTATTTTACAAATTTGAAGTATTTTTCAAAGAAGAATTAATTCTTTCGAGCAGACTTATTGCGATGTGAACATTATCATTTGTTTAATCGCTTACGGGAATTATAGACACGAATAGACGTTGATCGATGTTTTAAATAATTATAAATAATCGTTGTGCTTATAATTTGCTTTAGCGTTGCGAACATCTTTTTTGGTATAAGAATATATTGTAAGTTTAAGAAAGTCAAAATTTTCTATTTTAGATTTAAACGTCCAGTAGATTTTTTCCGCTTACTATACTCGAGCATTAACAATAATTTTTTAAAATTCAATATAAACTTAATAAGCGACACAAATTTAACTAAAAACTGTACACTTTGAAAAGTATAGATTCGATTTGGTACATGTATGCTCTATCAGAAGTCAACGTAACGTCAAACAATATAAATCCACTGCAAATAATCAATGTACTTTCTTCTGGATATTTATCAAACACTCTTATCTCCATTATCAAGGAACTTCGTTAACGATTCAACGCAGCGAACTGTAATTGAACTGTAATGTTAATAAAGGATCGGACGTCGAGTTATCGGTTTAAAGGATGATCGATATTAGTCACGATTATGCAGCGTCATAGTCAGCTTCCAACTGATCCTTGAGCTTTGTAACGAGAGTAATTATTTATTTATCTGCAACAGCGAGCCTGAATGCCGTGTAGGATTAGAGACGTAAGATCATTATTTATGCTTTAGCTACGGTACGCACGAGCCAAGCTGTACCCGTCATGGCTGCCTGAATTAATCATATGTCACTTGCTCGCTATATTCGCAGTAACGAACTCTTAACTTTTTCCTCAAGAATGATTAAGATTTCTCCGTAACCGTGCCCTCAGTCTTTATTTCATTCGATAAGCAAGCTCAGAATTCATATTTCAACTTTGATACAAAAGGAATTCGTTGATACTGTTTGATCAATGAGATCGACTCAAAATGGCATACTTGTTAATACCGGTACATATCAATTCCCAAGAATCGTTTCGAGGTATCGAACACGTATCGAAATAAGTTGTCACGGAGTTGTCAAAGATATTGATATTTCTTTAAAAATCGATGCAATTCAAACATCAAGTATAACTGTGATCTGGGTACGATTACGGTATCTCCATGTATGTAGCTAGTCCTGGAAGCCTTTGCTCCTGTATGACGTTTAGGGGCTTCGTGAGGTCAAATCTATGTTCAGAATTTATAGAATTATCAATCTCGGTTATAACGAAGGTGGAATATTAATTTAGGTAAATATTTTTAAGAATTAGTACACACAAGAAGTTGAAGTAAATTTTAATAAAAAGAAAGTAATACCAAACGACGAAGGTAAATAAGAAGACAAATTCTGTTATTAGAGTCCAACCTTCGTTCAGAATGTAGAATATTTCCCGAAAAAGAACATTTCTGCATTTTTATATTCACTGCAGGATGTAAATACATGTTTGTCCTTTAGAGTAATGACAAAATTACTTCCACTACTGCTACAACCGCTACTATTGTTACTGATAGTACTACTTCTACCACTATTATTTCTAGCGTTACTACTACTGCAGTCACTGCTACTTCTACTATTACTGCAATTACTGGTACTATTATAATTATTATTCATTATTACTATTAATATTAATATATATTCCAATACCCATATCTATCTATCTTTTCTCTAGAAAGCTAGAGTTTCTAAGATAATATGGTTCGATGAAAATGAAGTTACGTAAAATTAAACAAAATCAGGCTTAATAATTTTCCCCGCATTTCTCTCCTTTTTTTACACATTTCGAAATGTCACGAATTCCTGAACTTGTGACATCATCTTCATGAAATTGCGCGAATTGAAATATTCGAGACTCCAGCAAAACCTGTTGGCCATGTTTAGTATTAGGAGAACATGATGGTAAAAGAGGTAGCACTATTTCACGGATTCCTGGAATTGTGACGCCATTTCCAAGACATTCCATAAATCGTAATTTTTGAGATATTAGCTGGAATTTCAGCTTAATTTTTATATTGCATAAAATATCTTAATAAGATATTCGCTTAATTTTACACTCATTCTTACTTATTTATTGAATTATACAGTTTACGTGGACGAAGGAATAAATGACGGGAGGGATCAAATTAAATGAAATCGAAATACCCATTATTTTCATTAACGTGATAAAAAATACAATTCCTGGGTATTAATAACTAATATTTTATGTAAATATCTGCATAATAATAGGCTTACGTTATATTATCGTTAACGCATCTCGAAGATATCTTAAAAGCAGAAATAGTCGAACGTCATTTCACTTTCTGAAGGTTGATGGCTGGGTGAAGGGCTGATGAGATCCTTGACATCCGCCATGCATCTTCATGGACGGAAGCTGAACGGTAGCTCGCAATATGTAATCGCGTAGTTATTGGATGTCGGTTAATATTGTTTAGAAAACTTGTTTATGATCGAGTTATCTATGAATATAGTTTATTAAAAGAATAAATATATATGCATACTAATTGCATGCATAATTTTTAAACAAATAAATAAAGCGTAAAGTGTAAAGTATAGACTACAAAATTCACTCAAATTTGTGTGGGTGTCCAAAATTATTGATGTACAATTATTGCCAAAATTCCTCATAAAATCACATTAAGGTGCACTCCAAATACCGCATATAAACATTGATAAACTATATGAAACACGATAAAAGAAGATTTCAGAAAAATTGAAATATTATATCTACAATACTGTTCAAGATGGTCTATAAAAAAATTCTAAATATTAATGCAGTTAAAAAATATTTTCTAATCATACTTCCTACATCCTCGGAAAAAATAAAAAATAAAATTTACAATCTCCGAACACATTGAATGTTCATCGACTGGAAAATGTTCAATTTACACAATTGAACGTGGAAAGTATAAATTAAATATTAATTTATAAAACGCTCGTAATAGCGTTCAGTGTAGCTTTAACAATTTATTAAACGAACTTGATTCACGTTTCATTCTAAACTCGATTTATTTATATTTTAATATATAAATTCTCTGAAAATATGTTAACACCCGTTAACAATTCAACCGCGCAGAAAGTTGAGTTCAAAATAGATTCGACACTGCGAGGATTACTATATTTACGATATACTACCTCTGAATTTATGTTTACACGGAATAGTAATAATTAGTCGTGGAACTAATTTCCACGAAGTGTCCATTAATAACGTTTAGCGTATTATTAAACGGCGTAAGCTTTCCTAGCGTAAGACAACGTTACGTCATAAGTTATTCAAATTGAGAGTCATACAAGGAAGACGATGTTAGCTGTTACCACGTCTAACGATACTGCCGCTTGTTAAACTAATAAATTAACCGGTCGACGTAGCGGGACAAGGCGCGTTGTAATTGCGAAAGTGTCGCCTCGCGTTTTGCACGAGACTTCACGCTTCGGGGAGTTATTCTATGTTTTGCATTCTGTTAACATTTATTAGTGAAATGACGATAATTTGAGTCTGTTACTCGCTCGTGGATTTCACTTAACGATATTTTCATCTTGCGTGTTCATCATGTTTTAAATAGTGTACAAAATAATGTTCAGCGATGGCTGGACTAGTAATCGATTCAGTATATATCTGGTTCGATAGTTGGGTTTTAGAAAGAAACCTAAACAGTTCACGTCTCTTTGAAACAAGACAATTCATCGTATACGTACAAATAACTGTTTGACACTAGCCAAGTCGCTGGGTATAATTATATCAATAGTTTCTAAATTTTCTAGAAAACGCTCTTCTAAAATAAATGCAACTTTTAAAGAATACTAACGAGACTCAATTTTTCGCGATACCGAAGCTTCGAGTATTCCTTATATACGTATTAAGGTCCAGAAACTCTCGACCTAACCATAAAAGGTCTTTTGTAACATAAAACTAGGTGTATTATTTTTTACTATAATTGCCTTATATTTCAATACGTATATCGTAACATGATGCTAAAATATGTATCTGTGTATCAGTAAAGAAATATTTGTCAAGAAATTTTTTGTTCCTGAAGTTGAGTTTCAATTTTAAACACAAGTAACTGTCATTCGGAGCTAAATTTATCCCGTGAGGCGGATAAGTCTCGGTTCGATAAATATACCTTCGTTAAAAATGTCCTTTAAATTTCAAAGCAACAATTAGACGTATTATTTCAATATTTACCACTCTGATGTTAGATCGATTCTAAATGCACAATACGTGTTCGCGATTTATGGCTGTGTCATAAACATTCCTTATTGAATACTCTTTTTCTTTTTATCGTGAGGCAGCAGCCGTGAAAGTGCCAACGAAGGTTTACATCGTTTGAATACAATGCTATATCCGTCACGGCGACATTGCTAATTGCGACATTGCATCAACAAACACTAGTCGTGCATGACTAGAATCCAGACTGGACAGATATCGATCACGATATTATGTAAATCTATGCAATCAATGTCTAAGAACGTTCTCAATGCAACTCATTGGTATACTAAAAATAAATATTCCTCTACGATTTCACGATGTAAAAATATCGCGTAAAATGTTAAAACGTAAACGAACTTGAAGAACAAGATATTGGTTGCCATATTTGTACTCTGGTACTGTTCAGACTCAGGGACGTGAGATTTAAATAACAATACTTATAAAATATGTGATTATTTTATAATATATTATCACCGATACAGTCTTAGGTAATTTCGTAGCTACCTCTTCGTTCCGCGAAATAAAATGACACGTTCATAGGAGCACACTGCTGGAGAAAATTTGGAACAAGATTCAACAATATGGAAATACTGTTTCATTTAACATCTAACCGACGAACAAACATTATTTAATATTTACACTTGAACGAGAAACAAACATTTCTTTTTTTATTATATCAAATAATAATGAAAACGTACAGTTAATTACTCATTAATAATGACGTTCCAACCATTATTGCGCCTCTATTAATTTTTCAACGTCATTTGTACGAGAAAATTTTTATCCGGATACAATATATTCACGAAGAGTATATACCATCTTCATTTGTTCAATTTTTACTACTCATTTTTTATTTTTTTTTTTACTGAGGCATTGCGTTAAAGTTTGCAACACTCTTTGTAAATTTTTGCGTTTATTATTTAAAGTTTGATCGTGTCTAATAAAATTCATCTACCCTGATGGTCGAAACGTTGTTGCAACATTTATAGTATTATTTATAGATAAATTTATTTCAAATAAAGCTACTTTTAATTCATACTTTCCACTTACTGTTTCCTATTTTTTAAATACAATTTTTAAATAGAATTTTTAAATAGACAAAATAGAAAATAGTACATAAAAAATGGAAAATAACGTTTCATAGATAGGCCTGACCCTTTTACTGAAAAAACATTCGAACGATCATCAAGAGCCGTTTGAATAAATAATTCTCTTGCAGTGGAACATTGTATCCATTTACAAGATGAAACAAACAATCGATGCGATAAATCAAATTAAATTCCAAATAATGAATAGAATTTAATCAGAAAACTTTTTAAATTATTCAATCCATATTTTTGCTACACAAATAAATGTCTTTTCTTATTCTATACTCACTATTTTATTCGATCAATTCTCTTCGAAGTCGATTATTTTATATTATCACCGATACAGTCTTAGGTAGTCTATCATTTATAAATTATTTGATTTTTCAATTGGTTGATTCTAATTTATATAAAATTTGTATACAGATAATATTGTACAGTCGGTTTTACCTGGACTCGGTCGAATATTTCAGAAAGGATTAAGAATATTTAAAAACTGTTCGTACAAGCTTGCTTGGTACGGTGGGGACATTATTTAATATAAATATTCTTTTTCATTCGGACGAATTCAACGAACTACTAACCAAGTTATTTCGTTCAGTGAAAAATTGTAAAAATAACGGGGAGTCGGGTCGACACGTTCCACACACCTTCGGCCAACTAAACTAAACTTAACTGCGCTGCTGTTACAAACCAGACGCTAGTTGGAAGATAGACGAGATTCTGAAACGCTATAAATTAATTACGCTTACTTGGATTTACCCGTGAGTCTACATTGGAATTAGCCATTATTTTCTTTCAAATGCTTCTACAACGTATCCTCCGTCATTATAAATACAATTTCGTGTTATAAAGTCTCTTCCAATATCTTTTCAATATTTCCTCATTTATTTACTTGTGCACCTGCGTATGTAATTTTCTTTTATCAATGTTTTTTTAGATACTTTGAAATTTAGTACACTATTAGATCTACCAAATTCACCAGACCTGTTCTCAATTCTTCAAAGACTTGCTCAAAACTTAAACTTTATTGAAAATTTGTAAACTATCTGCGTACGTATTGTCAAGAGGTTTCCAAACGTTAACGGAATATTTTCAAAGGCTACACAGCCTATTAAAGTTTAACTGGTCGAATGTATCAGTCACGTGTTGACCTGACTCGTCGATAATTTCACAACTTCCCACCGAATGAAATTATTTCGTTAGTGATTCGTTGAATTTAGGTTAAAATACACTATTATATTAGGTGTACGAAAATATAGCATTCTATTTAAAAAAATTAACTTGACTTTAAAATCATCCTCGCTCTTTTATATATTCGTAAAACCTTACCACAGCTGATTTTTACTTACATCGTACATTGTGAAAATCTCCTAGTGGACAAACATTTAAGAATACCGAAGAAATAAATGTACGCATGTCTTTTAATTTAAAAAATGAAGAGTTTTATAGTAAAAGAATATTTGAGTTACCTAAAAAGTGGCAGAAAATCGTAAAATAAAATGACTATGTATCATTGATTAGGCAAGTTTTATGAACAATTGACAATATTTAATATTCTTATAAAGAAACGCGAATGGGATTATTACACAACCGAACATTGTACGGGGTGAATAAAAGTTCGTAGTACAATTTAGAAAGTTGTGATTTTTCGTGTAAAAATAAATCGAAAATGTGGAATGAAATTTGTCTACGCGAGGCTTTGTTTTCAAGAAAATTGATTTTAAACATTCATGAAGTGCTCGTATCAATCGATATAACTTACTAAACGTATCTGTTCATTATCTATTATTTCTACTTGCGTTAACGATCTCACTATTTTCTAACTAGTTAGAATTTAGAAGCAGTTAAAACAGATTACACAATACTACCATTAATATTTACAAACGTAAGTAGAAATATCGAGCAATGGACAGACGTCCATTAGCTAACTCGGGTTCTTTTTGTTTTATCTTGTATAATAAATAGTATTATTAAATTAATAGTGTGACAATAAATATTTCGTAAATAGTACTGTGCAAAATAATAATTTGTTCTTTTTTTAATAATTGCAGGATGCCGATGTAATCCTATTGGTTCGATAACTACTGCCTGTGACATCGTAACAGGACAGTGTCAATGTAAACCTCGTGTGACTGGCAGACAGTGCAACCAATGTATGGTGAGTAAATTAATTCAATAGATTATTGTAATTTCATATTACTTCCTTTTTTCTTCCGTTTTTCTTTTGTTATAGATATAATTCCACACAGATATTAACACGTGATAAAAGTAAAAAGCAATCGAAGGTGTATCATATTTTATCGTTCCAAATTAACAGAACTGTTGTACAACTCCTGACAGAATTTATCCGATCACACATTGATAGAAAATTTTACAAAAGACTGCCGTATTTTAGGATTTTAAAATGTCATTGCATATAATTAAATACGGTCAGAAATGTAGGGGAGATTTATAAGAATAAGTAACTACAAAATAACACGAACTTTTATTTATTCTCAAAGACAATGTAAAAGAAAATCCAAATGTTACGTAAAAAAAAGTTTCCGATCAGTGAAAGTCTTGGAAATAAGTTTCCGATTATGATTAAAATAATTAGTTCAACGAATGTTCAAATCATAGAAGGCAAGTGTAAACAGATGCTCTTACGTTCAGGACATGAATTAGTTACTAGTGTTTCATTCAGTGAACAAATAAAACAAAGGTATACATCATGCCATCGTGTAAATTAAACGGTGTCCCAATCATCACCGGTCGATTTACTTTTTGAATAAAACTCAAACGGTTTAAGTAATCTTGATATTTTTTTTTTTATTTGAAAGTACAAACTTGGGAATTAATAATGGAATAAGATATCTTTCAAATGACCGCCCCGGCTCTGTCTACAGACCAGCAATTTTTTCTCAAAATTTTTCATGACGTTTTCGCACAAACTCGAATCAATTTCACCAATGACACGTTTGATGTTGTCTTTCAACTCTGGAATTGCCTCTGGATTGTCGGCATAAACCTTACCTTTGACGTAACCCCAAAGAAAAACGTCCAAAGGTGTCAAATCGCGTGATCTTGATGGCCAATTGACTTCACCTCTTCGAGAAATTACGTTACGGAAATTTTGTTTGCAAAAGTGCCATTGTCTCGTTCTCTGTGTGACAAGGATCATCATCTTGCTGAAACCAAATATCAGCCAAGTCAATTGAATCTTCCAATTGATGCCAGAAATAGCCAGTCAACATGTCACGATATCATTTCCCATTCACAATATCTTTTTCCCATTTCACATATAATTTTGACCAAAAATTACACCAAACAGTGACTCATTTTGGATGCATTGGCAATTGTTCAACCTGTCGTTGATTTTCTGAGCCCTGTATGCGACAATTTTATTTATTCACGTAACCACTGAGGTGAAAATGCGCCTTGTCGCTGAGGATAATTTTATCGAAAAAATCATCTTCTTCTTTCTTCCGCAGTGCCCAATCCATAAACGTACGATGTTGGAAATGGTCCAATGGTTTAAGTTCTTGGCATAGTTGAATCTCATAAGTGTGCAAATGAAGATCTTCTGTCAAAATTCTTTGCAAACTGGTCCTCGAAATGTTCAGTTCCTGAGAACGATGTTGAATTGATGTACCCATTTCTATCACACTTTCAACAACAGCAGCAACATTTTTACTTGAACGCGGTGATTTGTTCAGATCTCTAACTGAACCAGTTTCAACAAATCTAGCGACCAAACTTTGCACAGTGTTTTTGCCGGCACATGATTTCGAGGAAAATGATTCCGAAGTTCCTCGAATCGTTAGCGTTAAAGATCGCGATCTTTCGTAATACGCCTGAATAATTTTCACGCGTTCTTTCACCGTGTACGTTTCCATGATTAATTTCCCATATGTCTAGATGACATATGTCAAGTTTCGAGTTAATCGGTTTGACATTTTAAAAATAGCGCGAAATTCAAATCGACCGATTATGATTGGGACACCCAATATATTCAAACGATATAAAGACAAGATTAATCGAGCTTCTCAAAGAGGGGAATTATTCACAAGGAAAGTTAGCAGAAACAATTGGATGCAATCAAAGTACCATTAGTGATTTAGAAAGAAAATACAATGAAACAGGCAGTGTAATCGTAAGAGTTGTGGTCGTCCTCGTGGAACTGCTACAAGGGACGATAGAAAACTGCTGCAAAGAACATACGAATTGCATAGTAGGCGACGACTGGTCTAAAATAATATTCAATGATGAGTCACGTATATGTCTTAGAACAGGTTACAATGCAGGAACATTTGTTTGTAGCAGAACACATGAAAAGTTTAACGAAGATTGTTTATATCGAAGAAAAGCATCCACAATTATATATAATATGGAGCTGTATGTTGGAGAAAGGACTAGGGAAATATTCTCTGTAAACATGTATGTTAATTCAGAAACATAAATTTATATCTTGAAACATTTTCTAATTCCAAATACAGAAGACACGTTTGAAGATTCTACAGACTTTATCTTCCACGATGACAACGCCAGCTGTTTAAATTTTTAATTCTGAGTATAGAAAACATGTTTGGAGATTCTATAAATTTAATAACATCAATACCATATTAATACTCGTATTAAAGCTATTATTCGTGCAAGAGGTAATGTTACAAAATATTAATAGTACCTTTGATCTGATACTTATTTCCAAGACTTTCACTGATCGGAAACTTTTTTCTATGTAACATTTTGATTTTCCTTTATAATGTCTTTGAAAACGAATGAAAGTTTGTGTCATTTTATAGTTATTTAAACTTTAACCTTTATAAACTACATTCCGCTACAAGATTGTTCTTGATCGGATTTAATTGCATGCAATAACATTTAAAAATCCTAAAATACATCAGCTTTTCGTAAAATTTGATATTAATGTTTATGATTGGAAGCTCTTTGCTAAGGGTTGTATATACTTTTAATAATAAATATTATTGAAAAAATACATTACTTAAACTGATGTTTTATTTGAGTGAAACGTTTTATTGAATTATCATAAGCATAAAAACGTTTCCACCCCATATAATATAAAATATAATTCTTACTCGAAAATTATCTAATTGTAATGATACACATATATATGAAACTATTTAAAAAAGAAAACTCGGTAATTATTCATAATATACGATATATAATTTGTATGTATCTAATTTCCATATTGATTACGTAATAATTTAATTTCAATAAGTCGTTCACCTTCTTTTTTCTTAAGATTGGCTTTTGGGGTTTGACAACAGGAGCAGGATGTGCTCCTTGTGATTGTGATTCTATAGGATCGCATAACTTATCTTGCGACGACAATACAGGACAATGCCATTGCAAACCAGGAGTTGGTGGCACACATTGCGAGACATGTTTGTCTGGATATTATGGTTTTTCTTCAAATGGATGCCAAGGTGAATTATTAAATACACACATTCCGATTACACGATACTCATTTCATATTTCCAGTTTGTAAAAAGCTAGTAAACTTTATTCCATAAAATTTTCAATTTCTGAATTCGAAAACTTGGTTACAAATAATCAAATATTAATAATTAACATTTTCATTAATATTTATTAGCTAAAAGTTTTGGTTTTTTGCTCCCTTTTTCGATTATTAAAATTCTGTTCTTAAAACAAGCAAACTTCGGACATCTATTGCTCCAATATCTAACAAACATACATTTGAAACATTTGTCATTCGATATCGATAGAGCAAAATAATACCAGAAAATTATTCGAATGTTAATCTTTCGATTAGTTTACCTCCCGGCTCGTAACAAAAATTGCTACGAGCAACAGTTCGAATAACATATCGTAAAATCTATTCTATTCTTTCAGTTTGCGATCCATGCGTACGACTAGGTCACATTTGTGATCCTGACACAGGTCGTTGCGTGTGTCCAACCATGACGTTCGGTGAACACTGCGATAGGTGTAGACCAGGTTCCTGGGATCTGGTACCAGGAGTTGGTTGTAGAGCCTGTGCTTGCACTCTAGGCTCTACGAGGTCTCAGTGCGATCATCAGGGCCAGTGTTCCTGTAGAATAGGCTACGATGGACTTAGGTGTGAAAAATGTGCAAAGGGTTACTACGGTTATCCGAGGTGTCGTTCTTGCAACTGTAATTTGGCGGGTAGCTTGCAATGCGGCAACGAGGTCTGCGATTGCGACGATGAGGGACGGTGTCCTTGCAAGGTGTGCAACCGTTATTTTATGTAAATATCGTAGTTCGTAAAATGACGAAACGAAAGACTTTGTTGGAGAACACTTACTTATTATAATTGCACTTATCTTGTGTCAGCGTATTACATTTTTTATCTTTCTAATAAACTCTTTCGCTGACTCTCCAAGTCTAACTGTGTTAGCAGTTCTCGATCGATTAACCATTCCTGTCAGACTTTCATTGACACTAACAGATTGTCCATTTTTAAAGAGTCTTACACTTGCAAACAAAAAAACTTGTCTTTTCGACCTCGACTAAACGTTACTAAATATTTCTGTCGCATGCTCCAAAATTTTCTCTATTCAGATTTTTCATCTTACTCCGTAAAAATAATTAAGGAACAATCGAAAACAGTGAATTGAACCGCGCGAAATTCAAGATTGATCGTCGAATTTTTAATGACACATTTAAATCCACGTTTACAATTAAATCCGCATCTTTTAGCAAAAGATTTCGACGAGTTTAATGTTAACTTCTTGTAGGTTTATAAATTTGATTGATCCCCGATCCTCGTGTAATTGTACATTAACTATAAAATTGTACGATCCCTGAATACCCAAATACTTGCTATGCATTTGCGAATACTGTATTCCATTTAAAACTAATTTCGATCAATTCCATTTTAAAAAAATATTTTTTTTTAAAGTATTACGATGCCTGTGAAGTATTAAATTACTGTATACTTTCGATTCAGGAACACGTAGTTGGAAGACAGTGTAACAAGTGTAACGAAGGTACTTTTGGTCTCGCGGCGGATAATCCGAAAGGTTGCACCGAATGTTTTTGTTTCGGAAGAACAACTTCCTGTCAGCAAGGTGATCTCAGTTGGGGACAACGTAGACTAACACGACCTCGAACACTTTACGTTAACGACACCAGTAACGATATATTGGTAAGTATCGCGTGTCGTGTAATGTAATAAATATTTTAAGTACAATTGCTGGTAAAAAAAGAAATGTGTTACACTAGAATTTTTACGTAGTTAACGCAATACGACTACGTCATATTTCGAATCGATATGAACTGAAATGAAATATTAAAGTACTTTTCTTTATAAAACTTCACTTTTATTGTATAATAAAAAATATATTATATAATATTTATTATATAAATTACATTAGATTAAAATATTGAATTTCTCTTCTAGCGTTACAGGTGTGCTTCATAAACTGTAAAATCACAATATTAACAAGTTTAAAAATTATACTATCAATCGACAACGTTACGATATTGTAACAACGATAGTGAAAATTTGTATCTTCTTGATGGCTAGAAAATGAACGGTGAGATGTATACAGTACTCTTTTCCCTTTGTAGGTTTCCAAGTTTAGGTCTCAAATTTTGTTATCTCCCGTTAACGGTGGTTTGAACGTAACAAATGGACTCGCAACGATTTCCGATGTTGAAGGTGACGTCACGATCCCGTCCAACTTATATTACAATTATCCACTTTACTGGATGCTGCCCGAGCCTTTCCTCGGTGACAAGGTAATTACACGAATTTAGAAAGAATAGCTATTCTTGCAACGATTTTAGCTTTATGTGTCACTTTTAAAGAGTAAGCATTCACGCGTAGTTAAAGAATGACATCGCGTAACTTATAATTCAAGGTCGTTTCCTACGGAGGATTTTTAAGATTTACAACTTTGACAGAAGGTGGAATACCTCTGAGATCAACACTGCAATATCCGGTCGTGCAACTGCAGGGGAACCAGAAGATCATCTTGGAATATTATTTGCCTTTACCTGTGAATAAAAATCGTTACGAGATCAGGTACCGCTTAATGAATCCTTCATTCGATTTTCTCGACACTCAACGAATCGAAATTCCATTATCGAATACGTCACTTCGTATTACGACGATTTCAATCCGATACATTATTTCTTTTTTCAGATTTCACGAGTCTTTATGGCAGTTGCAAAACAGACCGGATTACAAAGTTACCAGAGAAGTTCTCATGGTTGCATTGCAAAACGTGCAGTACATTCTCGTGAAAGCTTCCGACAATGCCGAATTTACAAAAACATCGTACGTGAATTTTGATTCCTCGATTTTTTTTCGTCGTTTCTTTCTAGCGACATTTTGAACTTTTTGAACATTTTGAACTTTTGCATCAATTGTGTAAAATATGAAACTATATTTGTCGAATATAAAAATATTCAGTTCAATACGTTCATTAATCGCGTCATTAATCAAACATTGGACTAAATGGAACTGTGCAGATTAATCATGGTACAAACGCGTATAGAAAGATACTTTGAACAAAAATACATCGAAATTGTAGAATACTTTTTTTTCGTACAAGAGCAAGTTTTCATGAAAATTGTTTTTGAAATTCAAAAATCATGTATGGAACATACATATACACACACATTCTTTTCGCTTCGACAAGAATGCTTCTAACAGTATAAAAATTGTTACAACTCAGACGCAATTTCCTCGTGTATGTACATTACCTACATGTACTGGAATATTCATTGAAACAAAGTACATATATTAATACAATATTGGAAAGCTTTTTTATGTTAATTATGGGAATACAAGCTTATCTTGCATTTGTTTGCGTCTCCATTGTTGGTTTCATTTACTTTCAAAATGAATTGTAAAACGATCAATTTTGTAGTACTTGTACGCAATTATTAGAAACGAAACTGTAATTCTATAATTAAAATTGTAATTTATTCAGAGTATTGACCAGACTTTGCATTACTTTTTCCGAATAGTAACACATTTTTTGAACAGGAATTAATTCAACAATGACGACCTCAAACGTCGATGTGTATGAATTTTATTGCAATTATCATTTAATAAATAAAAGTTTCGAAATGCATATGTATCGAGAGTACTCGACATATATTCAAAATTGGCTATTTTTGAAAACCAATGCTCTAACAAAAAAAAAAGTGTACGGTACAATTTCGACTAATTTTTGCCCGTGAAATCACTCTATACGTATTTTTATCCCGATTACAAACTCAAATATTTATCATTTAAAACTTCTCGGTCCTTTTCTTTGTAACGCTATTTTATGAAATCTGTTATACAATAACAATCGTATAACCGATCAATTAGATTACAATTACGTTCAATTCTAGTTTAGTCGAGGCTTCTATAGACACAGCGGTTCTAACACCCACGCATACACCGTCTTTTGCGACGGGTATCGAAATTTGCAAATGTCCACCGGAATACAACAGCACATCGTGTCAAGATCCAAGTATAGGATACTACAGATGGTACAAGAACACAACCGTTACATCGACGATCGTTATTGATCTTGTTGGACAAGCCAGACGCTGTCAGTGCAACGGACGATCCGAGGTCTGTGATAGAGAAACAGGATATTGTCTGGTAAGCTTTTCGATTACTTTCTATCGTTATTCTTATTTACAGTTGTCACTATTTGCGGTAAAAGATTGATTAAAAGCTAACGTTTGAGTTACTTTACTGATTATATAGTATAGAAAATTTATTCAGAATATAAAAAGCAAAGAATGACACATTCTTAAACACACTTTACAATTTATTACCAACGTAATAACTACGAGTCTCGAAAATTTTGTATATCGTTCTAAAAATGATTTTTTATGAACGTTATCCAGATTCTTTATTCGGTAAGTTACTAGTAAATCAGAAATTAAGACAGATCAGAATTAACACAGAATAATTTAAAATCTAAACAATTCTACATGTTTATTTAATTAATCGAACCGTGGCAATATCTGAAATATTACATACGAATAATTTAAACGTTGCGTAGTATTTTTAGAGCGATACAAGTTTCTCTGTAATCATGTATTTGACATCTATTGAGTTGCACGTATAATTCTAAACAAAACTAAAACAGACGAATATGTCAGAATACTTTCCAATGTATAATTTTGTAAATTATCACAGAGAATAGAGAAAAAGTTTGTCGAATTTCAAGAGTTATTCAAACTGGTTTTAACTTTTCACGATTATTATCCATGAACCGATTTTGCTCAAAATTAAATTAGACCTTGAGACGAGAATATAACATTTAAAAATAAAGTTTCATTGAAATTTATTTAGCCATTTAAACGCAATCGTACCTACATATACACGTTCCAAAAGGTTTCAGTTTTGTAACAATCGAAATATTTTCCAATTACGATACTCTGCTTTCTTATAGCCAGGAAAGTAAAAAATTTGCTAAAAGCAGATGTAAAATTTTTGTTACAGAATTGCCGTGGAAACAGCGCTGGTTCGAAATGCGAAGTCTGCGCGGACAGTTTCTACGGACATCCTGAATTCGGTGGTTGCAAACCGTGTCCTTGTCCGCAAACAGATAAGAGATTTTCGAACACGTGCATGGTCCGTGTCGATGCTGATCCAATATGTGTTTGTAAACCTGGTTTGTACCGTTAACATGTCGTAAAGTATTCCTCTATAAACGAATCGAAAATAGAAATAGAGTAATCCCTCGATACGAGATGCACTATCGAGTTTGCGCGGCTGTTTAACGAGGGATGGTAGCGAGTTTGTTCCTGGAATCGACCTGTCGTGTATCCGACCGAGGCAGTTACTTGTGAATGATACGTCGAGAATGAACTTCAAAGTCTTACTATGCGCGTATATCGGTGTAACAACACGAATGCAAATTAATTACTTTTATATTTCTCATTGTCTCTTCGCGAAAATATCATAAATGATATTTATTTACAAGATAAATTTACAAGATTCTCCTGATTAAAAAGAGACCAAACTCGGTGGTATTCGAACTATTTTCGCTTATACGTTATAGGAGTCATTTCTGAAAAATTGTTCAGAAATAGGTTCAAAGAACCTAAACAATTCTGGGGTTATATAGAGTGGAGTTTTATGTATGTAATTATTTATCGAGGGGTTACTATGTGTCGATAGAATGTATAGTATATTTTCCGTAATACTATATGATTTAAATCAATGGTTCTCAAACATTTTGGAAGGCGCTCTCCTAAAAAAGATATACTCCCATTTATTAAACTAAAATAATTAATACATCGATATAAAAAGATGTGTAAGTTAATTATATTTTCTATATTAAAAATTTGTTTACGAGCTCTTCTTGTAAGACCTCCTCCCTCCTTTAGAAAAACATTGATTTAAACGGTTTGTTAATAGAGTTTTTGATGTATTTGTAAGGAATTATTTTTATAAAAAAATATATACAAATTATCAAAAGTAATTGTTAATCAAGCTTTTCAAGTAGAAATAAAAAATAGTTAATACTTCTTTTCATAGGTTACACTGGCAGAAAATGCGAACGATGTTCTTACGGTTATTATGGATTCCCCGATCTACCTGATGGTAAATGTGTGCCTTGCAACTGCAATCCTGCTGGTAGCCTAAACGATGAATGCGACACGGAAACAGGACAATGCAGATGCAAAGTTGGTTCCACGGGACGAGATTGCTCTCAGTGTACTGCGTATCGACACGTTTATATAAACAACGTTTGTACATGTAAGTAAAATACATAAAAATCTATTTATAATATAACAGGTGTAATGTACTCTTCAATAGCAAGCAGTATTTTAATTTTTACTGTTTACATTATGATTTGTCTGTAGCAACAGACAATTAATAATTTACTTGTATAATCATTTTTATGAATACCTAATTCGCGGAGTGAAAAAATACTGCATGGTACAAAGTACTTAGAAAACCTCATACACAATATTTTCACAAAACAGAACGATATACACTATTATACAAATTGCATAATTTATAGTACAATACTATAAACTGACTCATTATTCCTTATAAAGTATTAACAAATAAGTAAATCAATTACAAATTATACAATTTTTACATTAAATTACCTTACAAATATAAAGTAGAGTATTTCGTTAAATAGTTATCTAATAATTCTACAATTAATATTAAAAAATACTTCTAATAATGGTAAACGATATATTCGATAATTTAATTTATCAATTTAATAAAACGTAATTATTTCATTAAATAAATTATTTTAATTGTAACTTGTATTCATTATTATTTATTACTTACTGATAGCAATTATTTAATAATATTGTACACTTGGATTGTATATTTAAAGAATATTGTATAGTATATAATAATTTCCTCTACATTTCTTCGATGGCTTCGAAAATATCAATTATCCCATTTGAGTAGATGGTAAGGAAAAAAATGATTGTCTCAAAGACTGAAACTTTTTTGAAAATTAATTCTTAGTTGATTAATTTATTTCTGTCACATTTCCTTAGCATGTAACGATAATTGCACCGGTGTGTTGCTTGATACTGTGGCTGCGCTCTCCGAAGAATTGGCGGAAGGTACCATTCATATAGCCAATGGTTACATTCCTCCACCATGGGAAGATTTATCGTACATTGATTCCAACGTTACCGCATTTTTCGAAAAGATAGACCACCAAAATAAATTAAAACAAAGAATGAAAAATATCCCCTGGCACGAGTACAGGAAACTGATGGAACACGTTGAAACGCTGCTTAGAACCGTACGTATGCGTGTGAAATGGCATTAAAAATTAAAAAAACACTTGTGCTTGCATCGAATACAATTTATCACCAATGCCAATACATTATGGTTATTTTCATTGTCGTTCATAATTTTACGAAAAATTGATTCCTTGCTTTGTTTTCCAGGCAAACGAACGCGCAAAACGTGCAGATACTTTGAAATCGAGAAGCAACGATTTGGAAAATAATCTGTACAGCGCGAAGATCAAAATGGACAATCTGAGAAAGTACATCGAAGGTACGATGAAATTGATTGAAATTTCTCTAAATTTGTAAGAATTTTAGAAAACATTTTATACATATAATCTTATATAATTTCAGAAACAATTTTGCAATTGACTCAATACAGCAACGACAACAAACGAATAGAAATCAAGAAAGCTTTAAAAATGGCCAAGATGATTTTAAACGGTTTGAAAACTGTAAATTTGACCACAAAGGCGATGGAAATAGAAAGCTTCCTTGAGTTAGTATTCGTATTATTTTCGTTTCATAACAATTACTTCAAATACTAACATATTTTTATAACCGGTGATATTATATGAATTTTATCGGTGCATGATCGATTGACAGAAAATTTGGTAGAATTCAATGATTCGATCTTTATTATATATCTTCTTAAAGGAAACACACGTAAATGTATATTACAAACGTTTCGTTTTAATTTTCCATTTATTTTCATAAACAGAATTTGTAACCAAAACTAAAATACCGTATTTTTAAAAATGTCCCATTATTTGTTTATGTGCCTATAAATTTCACATTAAGCCATCAAGATTCAACCGATTCAAAATCAACAAATGAATACAAAATTATTATTTGCTTTTATAATTTTATAAGTGTCGCTTCTAATTTGAAAGTTTTAACAAACATGATTACTATCCAAGTAAAACGAATAATAAACAATCGTTTGAAATTTAAAAAAAAAAACAGGGATGTCGGGGAGTATACCGAGTGGTTGAATTCTTTGTACGATGCGACAGAACCCTTAGCAATTGCTCAAGATGATGCGGAAGAATATACCATGAAGCTGAACGACATGAGAAATGTCATAGAAGACACCATGGAGACTCTGTTTAACTATGATAAATTGTACAACAATATCAATCAAACTTATGTACAAGCCAGAAACAGTTGTGACGAAATTTATATACTACAAAAGGAAGTTAATGAATCGATTACCACGGGTGAAAAATTGACGGACGAAACGCGCGGTTTTATCGTTGATATACAAAATAACGTGCAGGTACGTATTTTTAAATTGTCTTCAAAAATGGAAAAATTAATATAATTTGTTTAAAGAGCTAAGACTCGAATCGTTTCGATTACTTTAAAAAGTCTTTTAGAATGCAAATCGAACGTAATTGAACAATAATTTTTTATCTTTACACTGTCTCTCCTCTTAATAATATGTTTTAATGGAAAATTAATGCACAAAATTATTTCGAATACGAGATTTATGCCTAAAATTACAAAAATTAAATACAACTAATAATTTCAAATACTTCAGAGTGTGTAATTTCCGTGTCCAAAAACACGCTTAAATATAAATTTGTGTAATTTATAAGATAATAATATATGCTTACGTAGTATATAATAACGCATGTTTATTTTGAAATATTCTGTTATAAGAGAAATGTATCGACTTTCAGGATCTCCCAGAATTACAAAACAAATTGCTATATTGGTTTGATAAATTGAATATGAAGGAAGAATTACTGTACAGATTAAATTACGAATATAAGGATAAATATGTGGTGCCAGCTGTTCAACACGCGAAAAATCTATCAAATTTTGTTGATCAGTATGTCAGGTAAGGGAATCGTTAGTCTACGTGAAACAAAACGGTTATAGAATTTATTTCTATTCTCGTTGTATTATTGTGAGTATTCGTTAAAATTGCTGCAATTGTAAAAACTCTGTGCACCAGAATTGTATGATATTCACTTTTGTCTTCAAGGAGTAAGCAAACATAATTAAGAAAACGGACAAATAGCGCAATTTTTGATTGTTTAAAATCGTCGTTATAAATTATAATTCGATGACACGATTATCTTTCTACAGCTAAGGTAAACTTATTTGAAAAATACTTGAAAAATGATTTGCACTAGTCTTGTAGTTTTTAACTCACGATACAATACAAAATAATGTATTTAAAAGGTACCCTTGCTCTGTACGTGAAATGCTTTAAAGTAGCACACCTAAATATGCAGAACGTTTAAGGGGTTAGTCGATTTTGAAATTTGTGAAATCGGCCTATCTTTAACGTTGTATTTCTAGATAATTAATAACTGTAATCGTTCGAAGTTAACTGTCACAGTTTATTGTTATTCGGTGAATGCTTTGTGCTTTGTCAAAGTTTCATTAGAAAGTATCAATAATTACATTACCTTCTTAACGGCGAAAATGTTAAAAATTACTTTTTTAACACCCTCGTAAGAAACCTAAAAAAGAATTTGTCGACTAATTTATAATTTAGGAATATATTTACATCTTCCGTATGTAGAGAGTAATATGCAAATAAAAAAATGTAGCCTGTATTTTATTAAGAAAAAGCGACATTCGTCGATTCATTTCAAATTCAATATATTTTTTCTTCTATTTACGAACTTTTATCGAAATTCTGATTCTGGTGCATGTGAAAGACGAGCAATCTCAAGCACGTTTCTTTCAAGATTTTGAGGCCCCACTATCCACTTGCTTCGAGTAAAACAAAAACAAAAAAAGACAGTAAAATCGTACAAAATAAGAAAACGGTCCCGGTTGCGAATAATCGTTACTTAATTTCGCGATATTACTTAAATAATTGACTATCGATAACTTGATAAAGTGCAACTTGGCGTTTCTGCCGAGCAGTCTGTTTTCCGAGACAAGGAACATCGCAGCTAGCCCGCTGAAGGCCAGTCAAGCGTACAAGAATATCGGCGATAGCATTAGAGCGGCAAATGTCACAGCAATGGCAGTTAAAGATCTCATCGAAGATACGTACAATAAGGTAGGGAGAACGTCTGAACATTTCAGTGTAAAGAGGTACAAATACGCCTCGTTGTACAAGATGGATCGCGTAAAGATACAACGAATCGACTCGCGCAGTAATTCGTTCTGTAGCCCTTTGCGTAAATCGAATTATACAGGGTGTTCCAGAACTAAACCGACAAACTTTGAGTAACGTATTTAAAAGTTGTTGGATCGAGCCGTGTTCCTTTTCAAGATATAAACAGAAATACTGGTAGTCGTTGAAATATTGTTAGCAAAAATCAGAGAGGCTGTTTTTACTATTGATAATGATCTTTTTAATACTCAGTGGACACGATTTATTATTTGAACGATTTGTTTAAATCTGTCTAAACCAGTATAAAAAAGTGCGAAATATAATTGCAAATAAATAATTATTTTTAAAAGTTCTCATGGTTTATACTACACTCGTTCTCATATCTCGAAAACGAAGACAAATGGACTCATGGTACGTACATATTTTGTTACGACTGACCTCCTAAACAGAGTGGCAAAATTTATCTGTTTAGATCTGGAACACCCTGTATAAATATGATGTATTGTAGAGAGAAAGAAAAATTACTCCTGGGATAGGAAGAATGTGGTACCATCGATAAAGAGAATGTGGACTGCGATATTTGCTTAGTCGTTGGCCTTTCGAAGGCTGAATAAAACATCTAAGCCGATACGACTAACAATTCCTATCAAGACTGATCTTTCTTTCTTTCGAGTCTGCATTCAGTATACAATTAACGGAAATTATTTGATCATTCGATTAATAATCTGTCTATAAAACATCTACACAGATTTAACATCTACACCAATAGTATTGATATTGTCAATTGCTTGAATAGCGTCGATATTAACGATATTTAAATTTATTTTTTAGGCATTTCCCAATGGTCCCAAATCGAAGTCGCTTTTAGACAGCGCGAAAGAAATATCCGTAGCGTCATCCAAACAATGGGACAGCGCGAAAAAGCATGGCAAATTAGTGCTAAAAGCAAACGACGATTTGGATGTTCAAAAGAAAGCGGTGGATGTTCTAAAACATACTTTGAACAACACTGGGATCAGAGATAATCGAATCAATGAGGAACTGCAAAAATTGCAGAATGAAAGCAAGAAACGTAAGTTTGTCCCACGATATGAAACTAAAACGTGCACTCACGATTAATCGTGCAAATAAATAATTGAACAATCAAACCACCAACGTGATTATATTTTTTTTACGTTTAGTACGTGAAAACGTTCAGACCGTGTTAAACGCTAATAAAGAAGTATTGAAAAGCATGCAGGACACGCAAGAACTTATCGATGATTACACAGCAGGAATTGCCGAGAGATTGAAACCAAAATTGTACGAATTGAAAAGAGAAGGCGACTCGAAAATTAGTCTGGCCAGTGAGAAATGTAAGATATATTTTCTATTTTCTATTCAATGTCGAATGAACGCATATTTAACGCTAGATTTACCAACCAGTCAAGATTATTGATTCCAACTGCTTTTACAAAGAAATTTACTTTAAATTGCAAAGCATATTTTCAAAAGACATTATAATTTTTTCTATCGTATATGTATAATTAATTTCATAAGTTCCTCTTTTTCCTCGATCATCGATTTTCCTGAAAGAAATATCAGGAACACCTTAACATACTGGAATCTATCGGTAGTTCTAGTGTTAAAACCTATACAATAAAATAAAATGTGCTAAATACTCGCTATTCATAATTTCAATTGTTTTGTTATATTTACTTCGAGAAAGATTGAGTGTAAAACAATAACTCCTCGATAAATGACCGCGGCTTTCCTCCATATTAAAAACACACCAGCAAAACTTCAAAATCGTGACACAGGTGTATCGATAAAACGATAATTAATGCGAACTAGAAACATTTATATTTTTCACTCTGTCTTCATGAGAGTATTGTCAATAGATTGTACTAATTTGAGAAAATAAGTACAACATAATAAATTGAAAATACGTACAAACACGACCGCATTCGGTCTATTTTCAATTATACGTGGTTGATAATTTACTTTAGAAATAAGTCACATGACGTATGAGTAAAAATAGTCCGAATTTGGTCTCGTTTTTATCGAAAGAACCTCGCCAATCAATTGACAATACTCTCGCAAAGATACTATAAGAAATGTGAAAGTGAAAATTATTAATTTTCATTAATGTTTTCGTACCGATA
This sequence comes from Ptiloglossa arizonensis, assembly GCF_051014685.1. Taxonomy (NCBI): domain Eukaryota; kingdom Metazoa; phylum Arthropoda; class Insecta; order Hymenoptera; family Colletidae; genus Ptiloglossa; species Ptiloglossa arizonensis. The sequence goes on from NC_135057.1 coordinate 2,265,705, forward strand.
CGCGCACGATGTCGTTTCGAAGTTTGGCGAACGAGCACCTACAATGTTTAATTTATCTCGTTTATTCTTCGCGTTAGGCGGTTCGAAAATAACTTAGTCTCAGCCCCAAACGTGAATAATAAATTTCACGATCGAATTTGCTATCATCCTTCCTTAAACAATTCTACACGAACTGAACAGTGTGCGCTTTATCGAGGGTTTTACTGTATTATTTTCCACGATACGTTCATATTACAAAGTGATCGACATCGTGTTTCTTTATTACAAAAATAAATTATTTCAGTGACAGAGGCACTGAGTAACATAAAAAAAGCGGACGCGAAATTAATAAGCTTGTCGAACGCCGCTATGAAGAGGAAAAATGTATTTGACAAGTGGAACGACACGTTGTCGTCAAAATTGCAGAATCTTAAAGACAAAATCGCCGAAGCTAGAAACACAGCTGACGGGGTAAATGACAATATTCTCTCTCTCTCTCTCTCTCTCTCTCTTTTTTATTGCACTTTTTCTGTAATTCTTGGGTTAAATACAATTTCGAAAAAATTGGATAAATTTTCGTAAAATCGTTTTTCCGATCCAACAGATTCGTGTTTCTTTGAAATCGGCCGATGGAAAAGAGTGCATTCGATCGTACAGACCGTCCACGTTGCAACCAACGTCAACAAATACGATCGTGATGACCTTTGCTCTTCCAAAAGGAAGGAAAGAGGGCTCCTTATTTTACTTACCGAGTAGTATAAACGTAAGCACGAAAGAAGTGTAAATTCAACATTGTGTCCATTTGGATCGGATACAAATAATTTCATTTTTCGTCGTATAGGATGATTTCATGGCGTTGGAAATCATTAACAGAAGAGTACGATTCGTTTGGAACGTTGGAGGAGGTACAGGATTTCTTACTCATCCTGAAGTGATCGAGAGCGGCGACTTTCAAGATGATAGATCTTGGTACCGTATCGAAGCAGAAAGGTATAAACATTTCTAATAATAAATGTTGCGCTAATAAATGATTTTCTGTTCTAAAAGTATAAAACGCGTCGCATTGTTGAATGAAATTAAACCGATAAAATTAGTCGAAATTATATCGAAAGTATACACTTCTGTATATTTCACTATTTTTATTACTCTCTTAATTTTTAACAATTTTATATTTGTTATTGTATCGTCGCGAAGATATCAATTTGTATCGCCAATCGATAGGCTGACGAGGTTTTCTCGATGAAAATAAGTGGTACAAACACGACCTTATACCTGCTATTTTTAATCACATCCAATTGAATGTTTTTCAAAAGCGACTCGTGTAACGTGTAATTAAAAATAATCTGAATAAATTCGTATTTAGACTCATCTTCATCTTGAAAACCTAATTGATTCATTGATAATATTTTGATTTTTCATTCGTGGATAATTCGTTGCTCAAACTCCATTCTCTACTCGAATGAAAAATGTCGATTTGTGAAACACTACCTTCCCCGGTTATACGAAATCGACGATGCCAAATTTCATTCTATACAACCGGGGACGCCGTATCGACTCTACCGGATACAATGAATTCGAAAACAAATATTTAACAGAAAATTTGTACGAATTACAGAGTCCGTCACATAGGTAAGTTACAAGTGCGAAAACAGTTGTCGTTATCCGGAGGACATTCACCCGTGACGAATTCAACGGACTCGGAATACGGTCGTTTTGACATCACGACATCAGACCGCGTCTGGATAGGGGGAATTCCAAAGTCTCAACGAAGACGAATAGAACTAATTTCGTCGAACGGACTGCCAGGTTGCGTGCACCAAGTTATTCTAGACGGGAAGCCCATTGGCCTGTGGAATTTCATCACAACTGCGCCGGACATGGCGTGCAGAGCATGCGTAGAAGGGTAAAAGATGTTAGAAATTTCGTTTGATACGCGGAGATGCAAAATTCGCGATTCGTGGGAAGAAATTAACTTTTATAAGGTTTTTAACACGCGAATGCATTTTGTACTTTAATATCGTAGGGTGGAAGATGCCAGAGACGACATCGCTTACAGTTTCAACGGAGAAGGTTACGCGGTCAGGAACAGAGTCTCCTCAGGACCGTACAACAAGTATACATTCGGAGTATCGCTCAATTTTCGAAGCTACGATGAGAATGCTCTGCTGTTTCTGGCTATTAACCCGGTTAACGTACGTAATGTATCGTTAATATACAATTGATGCGTTTAAGTTTAAAATATAGAAGAAACATTTGTTCCGAAAGTTGATCAATGCTACGGCACCGGGATGCCAACGTGTGCGTTGTTTTCATATGCAGGAATGAACGTCATTTACGTGTCTTGTGTCCCATACGTGAAACGAGGAACAATGATCGTGTCAGTATCATTTGTCGTACGGTGTTTAACTCTTCGGTGACTACCAGTGCCCATAAGTGCTGGACAAATTTACGTTGACTGTCATGACAGTCCCTTTAGGATCATATTCCTGAGAGAATTGTTTTTTAACTTCTAGCAGCAACACTTACCCAAGAATAAACGTCCTTGCGACTGCTAGAGACTGGAATCAGAGGTCCTAGTTATTCCGAGTTCAATCGGCAATGGTGAATGTTGAATGTATTCTTCTCGAAGAAATATTTCGTGATTTCCGAAGTATTGCCAGGTCAGGCTAGAAACATTGCAGATTCGACAGTTCTTACATTTGTTGACGATCATAAATTAGGAGACTTGGTTCAACCATTCTGAAACCTTGTCTGTTTTTCTTCCGTTTTTATTTGCATTTTCCTTTCTTTAGATGCATCTTAAATGTCCCCACAACTCCTTTCCTCAGTTTCTATATTTTTTTAAACATCTGATCCTATGCTGACCACTACCAAACATTTTGGTCTTACTGGCTCCAACTTTTCTGTCAATTAGAAGCTTCAAACTCATAAGCAAATCAACTAAATTTGCTTCAATGAATCAAAAATACAAAATCTAGTGAGATCAACTTTAATAAACCTTCAAAAGTTTACCTTGACATCGAGATCAACCTTAACAGATATTCAAAGATCATCCCTGACAGTCCCTCACCATCCACTTACCTAATCTGATCATCTTAAACGTTTACTCGATAACCATCCTTAGGTTTATTTCTTTCCAAGTGTTACTTAAATGATATTTGTCTTAATTTTCATTAAACTATTCTTATTGTACATTTCGCGTAACTTTGCACGTGTTAATTATACGACGAGATACGTTTAATTCGATCGGACCAGATTCGACCAAAAATCACTTAATCCTTCGTGCGCAATGTTATGGGACTAGAGCTTCGAACTTACGTTTCTTGAAAACGCGTAAAACAAACGAGCCGTAATAATTGTAAACTCTTCAAGAGTAAAGTATAACGTCACTGTGATTAGAGAAGCCATACAATGATCATCGAATCATAGAATATTTCTTGTTGTCGCGCTACAATTCGAACAAAGCATCAAAGACACCATCAAGCATGAAAAACTCGCACGTGAACGCGTTAAATATATCGAATTAGGTTAATTGAACCGCCAGTTGGACGATTACAATTCTCTCATCGCATAATTGAAAATTTACTTTTACTTAGAACCAGCACATCATGATATTTCTGCGGGAAGGCAAAGTGATCCTGCACGTTGGTTACGGTGGCAACGTCAGCATGGAAATGTCCTCGAAGCACAAATACAATACCGGGAACTGGACCAAGGTGGACGCGTTCAGGCAGTACCAGCTTCGCAAAAACATCGAAAAGTGCAGCTTGAGCATCGGTGGGGAAGCCGACAAAAAGATCGGCGCACCTACACCTCAGCCCAAGAAAGAGGACATCCCTGATCTCGCGCAAGCAAAATATTATATCGGTGGTATACCGCCGAGTTTTCGCGCGGAGAAATTAATGTTACCGTCACAGGTGTCTTTCCTCGGTTGCATGTCCAACATTATCATCCAAGAGGGCTACGATCCAATGGCGGAACAGTATTACGGCGTTGAACCTACCTGCGGAAATAAAGTGAGCAAACTACCCGGAATTTTCCGTGTATTAAAAGTATTGTTTTCACACGATCTGAAAAATTAGTGCGCAAGGTCTTCGGAGTACGAAGAAATATTCGAACAATGACACGATTCTCGAACAACTTAACTTTTTACAATCAAGTTTAACACTTTGTATTCAAAATTAGTATATACTATCCTACTATAGCGATATTAGCTATATGTGTTTCATATGTGAAAATATGAAAATATTGAACCATAAGTTTTCGTTTCGGTTTCTCGAAACCGAAACTCTCTATCTATAACCTGAGAGTCGAAAACGTGTATTTCTGTTTGAAAATACTAAGATGACCTTAAATTTGTAGCTTGAACAAATTTTATGTAGAGAATATTTGTTCGTATCTTCCAATTGACGGAATTAATTTTGAAAATTACATTCGTAAATTTCCTTTGTCACAGCCAATGAAAATAGTCGGATTCTACGGGAACGGGCACTTGGAACATTCACCGTACACACTGCGTAAGATAAACTCCGTGGTGAGCTTCTCTTTCAGAACGATGCAGGAAGAGGCTGTACTTCTTCTCTCCACGTTCGAAGGACAGGAAGAACGAATAAACAATATACGGCACGCAAATGAAGAATCAAATGTACGTAAGACACATTTCTTTCGCGCGATCATTTTTGTCTAGTTACGCGATGATTATGTCTTTGAGCGCTAAGAAAGAGTATTGCACGACACGCATCGTGTACAGAAGTCACGAACTCGTATTTGTTTAATACTCTCGCAGAACACCTATAAGCGTTCACTGTATACGGTGCATTATTTAACCGAACGTTGTCCTAAGTTTACTCCTGAGAATCGTATACTCATCAATCATTATCTGCTGTTACCATGGTACAGGAACGTTGTCAAGTGCAGTACCTATTTGATAGAGATTATCATTTTCAACGTGTATTTGTATTTTAATCCGTGTAATTTGCAGTACACGAATATTCATTTATTACTTTCATGTTTAGCCGTATATTAACCTATAACAGTTATAATGGTTATTTTGTCACATATAAGGTATAATGGGATCTGTAGGATAGATCCCATATAATTGTTTAAATATTTGTAGACAATTTTAGGAAACAAAAGATCTGATGTTGCGAATTGCTCTTATCAATTTATCGAGGAACTGAATAAATTTAGTTTTTGACAATAACAAAGTTCACCGGGGTCTGTCAGATCCCATCTTACCAGTTACGGGTTAACGCGTCCGTATTACAATTCGCATAATTTTGAAACCATCGTGGGGACAAATTTTCAAATGTTATCTAAAAAGAAAACGATACCAGAAATACAGGAAAAATTGTGAAGAGGATTCATCGATTCTAAATCGTCAATTTTTTTCAACAGAGTTTCTCGACGATCGTTTATTCAAAAATGAACATTGTTCATCGTTAAGAGGTGTCTATATTTTTAACTAATATTTGCATTTCGTTCGTTCTTACAGAGAGACAGTTATTATTCCGCGTGTATAACAAACGGGCAAGTCCAAGTGCGGTTGAACGCTGGAAGAGGAGAGCTCGTTCTACGATCGAATGACACTTTTAACGATGGAAGATACCATACGATAACAATTATTAAAAGAAGAAAGGACGTTGAGTTACGGATAGACGATGCCTATCAAAGCACTGGGAGATTGCCAACGAGCGCCGCCATTAGAGCCCCAGAAGGAAGTGGAGGATTGTTCTTCGGAGGGTTACCAGTACTTATCAACAATACCAAAATGATCGCTACAATCACCCCTTTATATGGCGCCATCAAAGACGCGATTTTTAATGACGTGTAAGTCAAATTTCTTTTACGATACCCTAAATTTTATGCAAACTTCCCATATTTGCATTTCTTTGTAACCCTTAAACAGTCGTACAAGGGTTTAGTAGACATTCATTGAAATCATACATACTGAAATTATATACATATCTATACTATAAAATCTAAAAGGGGTATATTTATTTATAATTAAACACACTACTTGCATGACAAAGATAAGAAAAAAGTAATTTTTATTTATAATTAAAGAGAAAGAAATCATAACTCTTCCCCCCTTTCCACTTGTCTATTTTGTTGTAAATCTGAGGGTACAATCCGATATAAATTGGCTATTATGTAACTGGATTTAGAAAAATTAAATACACTATTTACGTAAAAAAATACGAAGGAAAGATATTCTTGTAACGAAACAAATTATTTTTATTTATGATCAGAAAAAAAGAAATCGGATTCTGACATATCCCCGTTTGCCTACTTATGTTACAAATTTGACTACGATCTATTGAAATTCTATTAACTGATATCTACCGAAAGATTAAAATAGATGTTTAATAAGGACGAAAACAACGAATTTTCAGACTCATTCGATTCGACGAGGTGATCAGTTTCGAACACGCGCTCATCGGTCGTCCTGGACCGAGTATGGGAAAAGATCCTCCCACTTACACACCGTCGGCATCCTTGTCAAGAGGAATGTCTACCGAACCCGAGGGATGTCAAAAAGTGCCGTATTATTCTCTGGAACCTGGTGCCTTGAAATTCGGTGACAAGCCGAACAGCCACACTCAACTTTATCTAAATTTTAAGAAATTTTGGGAGAAGAAATACGCGATAGAATTCGACTTCAGAACGTATTATCCGAACGGCTTGCTGTTCATTACTCCAGTACGTAAAGAGCAAAATGGTCGTTAACGCTACAACTACCAAAATCGTCAATTTAATCCGTTTCGAATTTCTTTTTGAAATTTCTCGATTATTAACGGTGCCTTTATCGCTATATTCGCTGACAATTATCGAAACGGAGAACTAATTATACTCGTAAATTAATTTTCCCCTTTTCAATTTCAAAAATGCAAGGTTCGGTGTAAATAGGATCATCGTTCTTAATTTTAACGTTAACGGTGTAGATCGTGGAAATTGTAGCCAACATCTTACGTTAAGAACATGTTGCGTGTTCTGCGCTAAATTATCGAGGAAGCTTCAAATCCTTTCTTCGTTTTACAGGGTCTCAGACCAAAGCACTACCTTATGATCGTCATACGGGACGGACAGCTGTTGCTTCTGGTGAAGAGTAAGCGAAAGAAAGACATACTGTTCAAAACGCCGTTCAACGATGGTAACTGGCACCACGTCGTGATCAGTCACGACGAAAGGAAATTAACGTTGCTCGTGGATTCCCAAACACCTCGCACGATTAAAGTACCGACAAAAATTGGATTGGCCTCTATGATGTACATTGGAGGCCTTCCCGAAAGCGGAACGCTTATACCCGAGCAGGTCGTGGTTAAACTCGAAACACTGAAGGGATGCATCAGAGGGTTAAGGGTGAATGGAAACGTGTACGATATGGTTGGTTCCACGAGTAGAGCTTTCCAAGTGGGCCAATGCTTTCCTAACGTTGAAAGTGGAGCCTACTTCCAAGACGAGGCGTATGCTATATACAGTGAGATACAAAAATAATCATATCCGTTGCCAATATTCGAACATTACCAGTTCTTGTTATTTACATCATTGGGACGAGCTATAACGTTAACTAATGTTAATTGTTCAATCGTATAAATTAGATATTCAGAGAGGATCTCTACATCGAATACAGAACATTTCTCAAATCACTAATATTCGAATTATTCTCTTCAATTATTTGTAAAGATAATTCGTTAATTGTTTTGAACAATATATTTTTGTGTACATTTTGTGTCCTTTCAAAATTGAAGAAAACCTATGCTTTAGTGGTTTAAGTAAATGTTTGTATTACTCTTGCTAATTTATATTGTGTCGCAGAGTAGTGTCACTCGGACACTATACCGAAGATATAGGCTTACCTACCAAGGGTTTAAAATATTTAAAGTAAACTACTTATAGATAAATATAGTAGTAGTGATAATATTATAAAAAGTTTAATGGTAAATTTTTAAATATCAATGGATCTGTAACACGAACATTTCCTATTCCAGAAAGAAACTTTGAATTAGGCGCTGTACTAGAACTTCAGTTAGAATTTAGAACGTCAGAATTATCGGGCGTTTTACTTTCTATAACGGCACCAGGAAATTCACCTTCCTTATCATTGGAGCTGAACAATGGTAAAGTGATCATGTCAGGCGATTTGGGAGATAACAATCCGTTGTATGTAGAGCAACGTTTTACTAGTCCATATACGATTTGTGACAATCGGTGGCACAGAATACAAGCAGTTTATAACGACGAAGAGTTGGCACTGAAAGTCGACGAGATGGATCAAAAATATGGTCTTCCAGCCAATGTCAATTATCATATAATGGATTCTACAGTCTCCGGACCTCTGTACATTGGTGGCTTGCCAGGTAAAGAAATGCTTTGCTATTGTTCTCTGATAATTATCTTTAATTGAAATCCACACCGACATAATGGGCTATTAAAAATTTATAATCATGTTCCTTGAGAAGAGGAATTGCAAACAATATGGTTTTGTATCTTCCTAATAGGCAAGACTATTTAAGTTATTATGTTTGTTAAAAATTTGATAGGTGTTTAACATTTATGCCCCTCGATTTATTAAATTGTATATGTACGGTATGGAAAAAGAATACAGTTTGCTTCTATGTTTATAAATAGCGAATTGATGATTGTATTACAGCCTCTGCTCCCAAAGGAACGTTAATAACAAGAGATCACTTTAACGGATGTATAAGAAACGTAATGATAGGGGGAGAAAGGCGCGATTGGACAGACATGGACGAGTTGCATAATATTCATTTGAGCTCCTGCCCAGTACAATTATAATCAGTACAACGTGTGAACTCCTCTGAGTCGTTCAATTTAGTTCCAAAGACTGTTCAAAGGACGCACACTACTTGAAATGTTTCTGTGAACTGTATTCAATGCAATTGCACACTGGGATCAAGTGCCATATCGTGATGGGAAATCTGTAATTGTTAAGACATAAGACTAAACCAAGCCAAAAGATGCTAACATACGAACGCATAAAGTTTACATCTGTATGTTTCTCAAACTTGTTTTTCACGGTGCAAAGTCATTCTTGTAGCAACAAATTGTTGCAAAACTTCCAGGCAGTTTGCTGAAATGTTATTTCAATTCTCTATACATTTGACGCTGATATTTATATTTTTATTAAAGATGACATTTTTATAGAAAGGAAGTGTTATGAATGCAATGTAAAAAGATGAATCGATAGTTACGACTAATTTGTACATACAAAAGATGCTTTTAATTAAAACTTACGCATTTTATTTTAACCGCATAAATTCTGCACTCTTAATTAATTTAACTAAAACTTTCTCGAAATAAACTTCTACGAAAGTAACGAATTTTTATTCAAAAATTTATTTTGAAAATAACAAAAAAATTGATCACTAACGTATATTATATACTCTTCTATCATTGCAAATTAACTGGCTTCATTGATCGACTTGATTAGTCACAAGTTACATTTCTTAACCAGCACAGCAGCAATTCATTTTATGCAAGAATTTAGAATTATTGAACATCATATGGAATAATGTAAAATAGAAATAATTCATTGCTCTTCATACTGCCATTCCAATAGGTATTTTAATAATAATAATATTTATACAAATATTTTGAAGATCTTGTATTCTACATATATCTCTGCATTCTAATAAATCTTGCGGCGTACGACATAGTACAAACGAAATAAGATTGTATGAAATTAACGTATAACGTTCAAAGAAAATTTAAACAAAATTAATGAAATTATTTGGTGCACATCGCTGAACCAATACCGAAATACCGAAAAGTTGAACGTAATAAATGATAAAGATGAAAATAGTTATTTGCCGTTACAATAATTCCTATAGCGTGTATCTTTTAGTAATTTTGCAAAACATAGTTTGAGAAACGACTTTTAAATCGTTGACAAATTATGGCACAAATTCGCGTCAAATTGTATCGTAAACCAAGTATGAAACAAATGTCACGACATACATGTAAGTAGCAAGATCACTGCCATATAGTTTAATTGTAACTCACTTGTAAGTCACAAAACATTGTACATCAGTATTTAAAGCTATTTATTATCGTTAATGTAAGTGCAACAGCGATTTCGATCGAGAGCGTGCAGAATGCATGGAATGCGCTCGATCAAAACCGCGTATTAAAAAAGAAAAAGGACAAACGAAATGAAATTATTTTGTACTTTTGTAGCGGTAGTAAGGTATCGAGTTATAATATTTAAGACGATGAAAAGCGAACACGCGAGAAAGTCATACCTAGCGCCCTGTAAAGTGTCCTTAACGAATTAAATTGTACGTGTAGGGAGAAATGTTCTTCACAAGAATATTTTAATATTTATGTCTAGTATTTTTCTTATTCGTTGAATTGTAATATATTATACATACGCAGAAAAATTAACAATGACGCCTCCGCTATTGTGTATAAAATATATAACAATGAGAAAGTATGGTCATCTAATTTACCCTCTTCTGTACTCCAAAAGTTATATACATTAACATTACAGCCCATCAATACGAAGAAGATATACTTAATTCCATATATTATATAATATATATATCTGAGTCATATATATATATTATCGTTCGCAGAAGAATAAAAGTCTATTGCAAAGTAGGTTATTAAATTTTATTGATGACATTCGCTGCAAGATGCTAACAGTAAAATATGACCCAAAATTTACTTGACGTACTCAATAAATATATATCATCGAGTGGTAGTTTCATTTATGCGTATATAAAAACATAATATTTACAGACATGGATAAATCGAACATGTATGATTTGACAAAGTTTCGCCTTCCTTTTTCCTTGTGACAATAAAAATGAAGGATTATTACATAAAAGGTAATCGTTTATTATTAGTAAGCGCGATTATTTATATCCCATTCGTATCTCCTTCTTCGTTTCATTATTTATCACGTCGGTGCCAGCTCACTAATAATATTCTCTGCTTTGAAAAATATAAATATCAAGCACAAGCAACCACCTTTCCCGCTACAGTTTACATCCTTTTCTTGAACATTTTCTTAATTGTTTGTAGCTTTGTGTTCAATCCCATCTCCACAAGTCGATATCTGACTCTTAAGATTAGTGACTACATCGTTATCATAATTTTCATTCACTGTATTCGTTTACGTCGTTATCGTAGACTTACCGCGGCTTGCGCCCACATCTTACAATTCATCTTATGGCGTTTACTTCACGTTCAATATTGTCAAGTCGGACTATTTCAGGGTTTGAAGCTCGCAAAAATTTCTCTATTCACCATATTTACGACGATACGCAGTAGATTTACAATAGACGAGAATAGAATAATGAATTTCTTTGGATACTATAATCGACGGATTTTTAATTTCTTTTTCCAAGTCCCACGTACATGAGTGTGCCTCGTACACGAGGTCCTTAAAATAATTGGGACGATTGAACCAAGTTTATCGTTGCGAATTAAAAATATATTTTCCGCGATTAATCATGAAGAACATGAAATTCGATATGTTACGTAATTACTTAATAATAATCAATACGGTTGTGTTGTTACGCCATTGCAGAATATAGGGGGTCTACTGTTAAAGTGAACCGATCTCAGTTTCTTTTCTTTTTTTTTCTTTTTACTTTCATTTTATCATCGCTCGAAATTCCATGCACATGCCCGCCAAGCTAAAATACATATACAAATATCGGACGATCCGAAAATGAATAAACCTTACGATACGCTAATATAACTTAAGCAACAAACGAACAAAACCAAAATTATATAGTGGATAGACCCTCCATATTTCTGTACAAAAATGTATTTACCTCTATCTATTTCTATCCATTCGTCCTATTAGCATATTACGACAAACGAATTGTATATACGTTAAAAAGATCGAATTGTCAAGATGGAAGGTCAGTGCCAGTCCCACACGAAAGGCGGACATTAAATTTATGGCACAATAAATAGTTCTTCCGTTACATTATTATGCTAATTATTCATCATGTACAGTACGGACCGCATATTATATTCGCTTGACATTGGACTGACACATTCCAGTAGGAAATGAGAACCATGCTAAAAGGAGCAATTTACATCAGAAAAAAATTCATATGCTACCGACAAAACTCGTAAAAGCGACTATCCAACTTCTTAAATCAGTTAGACTTTAGTCCACTTCGTTAAAATTTGCAATACACTAAGACGTTCATAAATAAATTGCTAATACGCATTCAGAGTTTTCTGAGTCACGAGGAACGCAGACTATGCATGTTGGATTAAAAAATAGCTTTAGGCCTAGAAGATTCAAATAAATATTCGATAAGAAAATTGTATACAGATGAAATTTGTTGTCTTTAGTACTTGTATCCTAGTCATTATCTGCTTTCCTCTTTCAATACGCAAAAACGATACAAGTTCTTACACGGTCTCGTACGTCATAAAAAATAAGTATGTAATGCGCGCAGGAAAATCTCACCAGTTCGTAGCCGTTTTCATATTCTTTGACAACTCTTATCAGTTACCAATTTCGATTACTTTTTCTTCGGGGAACGAATGTAATTTTGGTACTGTTTGGTGCGGTCCCATATTCTCTTCTCAAATCCTTGTGAATCTATCTTATACCAATGCACACTTCACAGAACTCGCTTAAAAAATTCAAATAGATGCAGCATATTATAAATTATTACGTACCTACACAGTAAAGAAAAAAAACATCCTCGCACAACATCAATTACATTCGGATTGATCTTAAGGCTGATTTGGTATTTTCTTTCACTAATCAAAATCAACTTATTTATGTACATATCCACTTTTGTCCGTGAGCTGGTTCTTACACTTTTCGAAGAAACGAATTACACTAAGCAGAATGTAAAGAAACTACAGGTATAAACTTTAGGGGTTGAGAGAACTTATCGAAAGACACAAAACAGTCTTAAGAAACATATAAATGGAGACTAATAATTTCAAAGATATTGTTTGCTAATTAATAAGTTAACAAACAGCTTTTATTAATGCGTTTACTGCAATACGGTTCCGTATGAGCCATAATTCATTAAACCTTCATTATGTACTAAGTGGATATTTCTGTAATTTGTTCCACTATTCCCATCAAAATTAATGAAGTGTAACGAAAATAAATGTCTACATTCCTATGTTCTCCGTGTCGTCAAATATAAACGTATAACACAAAGTGTGTAATTAACACGTACCATCAAATATTGAAATCTACGAAAAAAGCCACTACGGTGAACGTGTTGATACTTCTATTAAATCTGTTTGAGTACTTGAAAAGAAACGAATTCAATTTCGCTTCACAATAAATGATGTTGGAATGGATATATTTTGCTGTGGTTCAAGTTTGTTTATGTTTTCAGTAAAATTGAAGTTTATGAGCATTTGCTTTAAAAAACGTAGTATGATATACCTTAGTATACATAAAATAAAAATGTAATGAAGGTATTTCTCACTGGAATTGCTTATTTTGGCAGCATATGTTACAAATATGAGATTATAATTTACAATGCATTACAGCTTGTTGCGATACAATTCCTGAATAATATCCTAAAATTTGTTATTACTTTCCGAGATATATATATATACATATACATATATATATATATATATATATATATATATATATATATATATATATATATATATATATATATATATGTGTTTATTATGACGTTTTTGTTTCTTCTACTATGTTCTACCAACCCTTTCCTATAGTTTAAATTCATCTGTATATGTTGTTGCAACTGTCAACAGTTGCAAATTCATGCATAACGAGGAATCATTAATTAGCTTTCAATAGTGACAGTGACATGCATGCTATAGTTTATGTCAAAATAACAAACGATTCAAGTACTCCATAATAACGATTCGAATTCGTACGAAACAATTTTGAGCTTTAAATCATTTAATACAAAATATCGAACTTACAATACTAAAGATAAAAATTTAATGCATAGCAAACATTTCTGTAGAAAAATGTTTCATTTATTTAATTTTTTATGGAAATTAATTACATACGTACAAAAATCACATTGAAAATTCGAATCTTTGTCGACTGTCAGACACGCATTCAAATTAATGATTCTCCATTTTCGTTTAGTGGCCCATCGGTAAAAGACAATGGTACTACAGTAATAATAATTAAGAGATTTTTAATTTACACGTAACGACAAAACGTGTGCGAATTACTTTATGCAATGTAAAGATGAAATCCGTTACGTGATATTCATGAAAGCCCTACCTCTCTTAGCAAAAAAAAGATAGAATATAAGAAAATTAATACCTTTATATCAGTCACATCTTTCATTTACAACACAGCAGCTTACATGATTACAAGGCGATTACACGTCGAAAATTAGTCCGCAAAGATATTAGATACTGACAACAAACCATTCCTATGGTAGATATTGGTAATCTTACGACACAGTGATTGATGCCAACGTTAACTTAAAAAGGAAAAAGAAGACAAATTAAAGGAAAACGTATGGTAACAATGCTCCATTCAATTATAGTGTGCAATCATACAAACGTTCAACGAGATTGTTCACATCTCTGGGTCAGCATCAATCATTTGTCCTTATAAAATTGACTAAGAACGCAATGTTTGCATTAATTTAATATGGGCCTGTATTAAAATAGTAACTATGAACAACAGAGGGCATAGTAGCATAATGTTAAGTGTGACACTTGTGTAAAACTATATGACGAGAGGCATGTCTTTCTTGTTTGGCAAATTCACTTTTTTCCCTTGCCAAAGACTATTATGTATTGTAAAGGCATCTATGGTTACAGTCAGATGCTTCGTATGAACTTGTGAAAAGCATTTTCCTCCCGAATTGTATCTGAAGAGAAATAAACATGTCATATAGAAACATTTTACATTATTAATTATAAAGTAAGTATAATAAAGTTTTTATTATATATACGCTTTACAATACAAAGTGTTATTAAACAGTTTAACCAAATTTTACCGACATATTCTACTAGTTACGAAAATTGAAAAAGAAAGTATTTGTATACCTAGGTTTGTATAATATTTTTTTGTTGACATGATTCGTAAATTACGCTAGAAAGTTTGAATGAACAGTATAGGAACACCGCGAATAGGTAACTTGTTTGGCTTACATATGTAAACCAATCGAGTTCTTTAAAGTAAAAGTATTATATAACATAATATAAATATTATTAAAATAAACTCGAAAAATGTCCACTGTAGGGACCTACTATTTTTTATATCCAATACTATTCTTGAAGGATTAATTTTACAAAATAGGATAAAATTATCTTGTTTTTATTTTAACTCACAGAAAATCAGCTACCATCGAAAGACAATATTATGGACAAAATGTTAAACTAATAATTGTAATGAAAAAAAAAAAACAAAAACCTCTAGAACCCATTTTATTTAATAAATTAATCTAAGATCCATATTTTATCATTAGTAGTTAATACCCACTATTATACGCTAAAATGAAACAATTTTTTATTTTATACATTCCTGACGTATTCAAACTTTGGCGTATAATGAAAACATTTTGTAACGGATAATCGAATCATAGAAATAAACCCATAATAACGATAAGAAGAAGAAAATGAAGAACTCACTTGAAAAATTTGTCGAACATTTTATCGATGACTTGTTTCGGCCCAGTGCCGTATAATTTCGATACTTCTTCTCTGTCGGGGCAGTATGAATAAAGAGCCCGGAATTGGCAGCCAGCATCTCGAAATAAAATAAGGAAGTGCTTGCTTTCCGATCTCGCAATTTCATCTAAAACTCTTCTTTTCGCTTCTTTGTTTACCGTACCAGGGAATACGCAATATTCTACGGCGTTCAACATAATACCACGATTCGACTTGGTAGTAGGCTGTTTGTACAATCTTGGACCTGTTAAAAAAAGGCAAAGGTTAGAAAACTTCTTAACGAGTAGACCAGAAAACATTAAAATCTGATACTCATAATGTAATGAAGGCGATTATGAAAAGCATTTAAATTAGCATTGAAATCTTTCAAGCATTCATTTGAACTTTTACAGTTGAAACTTTCAGCAAATTCTAAAAATGTTGATGTGAGAATTTAAAGTATTTCATCCGAATCATTTTTAAACGGAAATTTCTTACTTTCAGAAGACATCGAGTGGTACAATTCTATTAGAAGCATTAAGGACGCGTCAACGCTACTAATTTGTTTTTAAACGGATTCACATATTTTTTTATTTATTTCTTAGCAGGAGCTTTTAAGAAGAGTACAATGGTCGATAGTTCAAGGTCATTCAAGGTCAATTACAAAGGAAAATACTTTCCTTCGGCAAACGAATCAAATAATTTGGTAATTTGCCAATTCGCGTACGCATTCGGAAGCACTCAGGATGATGACCCTGAATAGCGATACGTGCTTTAAAGTGGCTCGATATGGAAAGTATGGCGTTCTCGATGCTATTTTAATCTAAAGTCACCATAATGTCAGTTGTATTTTCTTTCATTAGTCGATGAATCGTGCTCGTTGCTTATTGTCCACGCTTTAATTTTCTTAAAAGCTTTCAATTTTTCTTTCAAAAGCACACCGTGAAAACTCCAACAAATTATGAAATCTTTCAACGAACAGACGCATCACTTCTCTCGTAATTTGAGAACGTTCGTTACAAACGACCAAAGTATTAATTGTTCTATTCGTATAATGAAAATTTAAAAATAAATTCTTC
Source organism: Ptiloglossa arizonensis (assembly GCF_051014685.1). Classification (NCBI taxonomy): domain Eukaryota; kingdom Metazoa; phylum Arthropoda; class Insecta; order Hymenoptera; family Colletidae; genus Ptiloglossa; species Ptiloglossa arizonensis. Next base: position 2,282,384 of record NC_135057.1, read on the forward strand.
AAATACGAACATTCGCTGCTTAACATTCCCAGTTGAATTTCACTTACAAATAATTGTGTTCGTCTTAATAGTGTTTATTTGGAGATAAATCGAAAAAAATATATCGTTCCATTCGCAAAAAAATTTGAACGATCTTAAAATGTCCTCGGTGTTTCTACTTAGAACTAAAAAAAAAAGTGTTACTACACCGTGTTCCCATGGAAACCAAACATCTTTTGCCTGAAAAGTGTTCTCCTATCTGCTTACCGTTATAATCCATCATTGAACTCGGCGTACTACTGATGTCGCTGCTACCATCATCGAACACCCTTCTCTTTGTCATTAAACCAGGAGGTAGAGAGCCAGGTCCCGATGGCGATGGAAGATGTCTCATGCTGCCCATACCCGGACTCGGTGCTCTCCTTGGCGGTGTTGCTCTGCCTAGTCCGCTGTCCGTATCTGTGTATCGACACATCATACCGTCTTGATCACTACTCGAACCTGCGAACGCAAGCTTAGTATATGAAGATAGAAATAAGAAAAAAGTCCGAACATACGTGTCCGTTCACGATAAAGGACAGTACGACTTTCAATGGTCAGTCTTGTAACGTTTACCCATCCAAGCAAGAGGAATCCGAACAAAAGTAACTTATATTAATTACTAACGGTTAGTTCCTGATAAGACCGAGAGATATTAGTCACTTGTTAGACTTACGAAAGACCTTCAAGAATATCCATCTTCATAGCTTGCGTCCAATGCATAAACGATAATTTCAAAATATTTATACAAAGTATCGTACGAACGTAAGTGCCAAGTTTTTCTCATTCTATCTGCTGTCTAATTGATTATATAACTGAGGAAAGAAGCTTCTTATGATTCTAAGATGATCTAAAGAACTATTTATCGGGAATTTAAATAACGAAAACGAGACTTCAACAGCCCGTAACTGGTTCTATATGTATATCTAAAATTTTATAACACGCGACCAGGAACAATGGATAAATTCACTTGTAACGAAACATACGACTGCTAGTGACGATTTTGTGATCTTAGAGAGACAAATGAACCACAGCAAATTTATCTAGTAATCGTACAATACGTTAAACGTAACAATGCATACGACAATTAAAGTAGCAATTTTGGGATTGTATCGATAAAATACGATACGTTCATTGTCAAGACGAATTTACTGTGTCATTTTACCATAATACCTGGAAATAAAAACAGAGAGGAATGACAGAACAAATACATATTTAACGTAAGTGATAGGATAACCGTATGATACAGGACCTAAATGTGAGTCAGAGTGAAAGGTTATTAAATGGAAACTGGAACCACCAACAATAATCTGAAAAACACTGAATATATCGGTACCCAGAACCAGTGCTGTACAACAATAAGCCCAACAAGCATCAACTTAATCACATCTACTGCAGCGAATGAGTTATCCTGTGAATGAGAATCGAAATTCCATCTGCTTTTGCAAAAACGACCGAGGAGAATCTACGCGCACGCCAAGTATCGATGAAAGAAACAGAATAGAATCATAAAATAATTCTCTAAGTATATGTATATATATATACAGCATAAACATGGTAGACAGAATTTCGAAGACGTATAAATAATGTGCTGTTTGTGTATGCGTGTAAATATATCACTGCCACCTGTGCTCTGATCTGCCACCATGCGACTACGTGTATGCTATAGCCTACAAAAAATTGGAACGGTGTACGGGACACGTAATATTGTTGCACGACAGAAGGGGGATAAACGTATTCCAAGTCACTGGTGCTTCTTACCACACAAATTCATCAAGGAATTAGACTTTCTCCCCTTAAAGTTTTGGTAACTCGGGTATTTAGGCCTGCCTCTAACCTGTTGCTGAGGCTCCTGCACATCTGCAATAATGCAATGTTTACCTTGTTACATTCCAAACGCTATGTACGATCAAAGATTAATAGTAGGGGATGCTTCAATCGTACGTCATTGCATCAGGGGCAGAGTCTAACTACGAGCCATGTCCGCTAGGAACATCAAAAACTCAAGGTAGCCGGTGCAGGTTGGTGCAGAATAATGTTGCGTTCCAACTGAAAGATATCTACTATAAGGCGCTACTTAAAAATAAAGTCATACCCTCAAATAACCTTACTTCGGGTATTTGGAGAATAATCAAACGCTAATGAAATATTCAACATTGTAAGATTCATACGTAGCTGCCCATACCAGTGATACATCCTGCAACGAGTCTACTTTCATCAAGCCAAACGTTTAAGGAACATGATATGGCATTCTTTCTATAAATAATAATCAACCCACCTCTAGATGTCTTGTAGGAACCACGTCGACCAAGTTGATTCATACTTCGACAAGGCGAGGATCCTCTACCGTCGTCGGGCGAATCTACGGAAGATACTAAAATAGGGTACCTCTATTACAATCAGTTAGTTCCTCCTCAGGGTGATACTAGATACTATATTTTAGACATATTTGGCTACGACATTACACTAATTAACAGATATTAAAAATAAATTCAAGCATGCAGAATTATACGAAGGGAAAAGTGCTATATCAAATCATTTCTACATTAAAAATGAATAATTCCGAACAACGTATTAGATACAGTATATAATCAAATATTTTCCAATCTGGCTTGCACAGTAACATACTTGATACGGTATATCGCACTTTCTTCGGTTAAGTTAAAACAATGCATTACGACAAATTATTTCCTGAATAACTTTTTTAAACTTTATCGTTACATATTAAGCGGCGAATATAAGCAAAAAACTTCAATCAGCGTGTTAATAACCATAGAAAGACAATTAATAATCCTAACTTTATAACTCGTTTGGCTTTTCGTATGCAGAAGCTAATATACATATAAATATATATATATACGCATATACACATATATGTATATGTGTGATGTTCCAGATACAAATGCGAGTCAGAGAATGTGTGTTGTGCATACCCCTGAGACTGCCGCCCCGATAAAGAGGGCCGGAACGTCGGTCTTCAAAATGGGCAGCAGTAAGACTGTCCTGCGAGCCTCGGTAGTAGTCTCGCCTCATCGTCGGGGAGGTCAGCGACGCTACAGTAAGTGTGTTAGTGCAAAACAATCAGCTCGAATTTTCTTCACTATTCTAGTTTAATCAAATAGATCTAAGAACGTACGTATAAAGTATCAGCTATGACTCATCGATGTCTTTACTTTGAATAGTCGAGGACATAAACTAACATAGCTGAGAAAATTTTGAGCTTGTGAATTGTGATTGGGTGAGATTTCATAAAAACAATTACAACAAAAATCAGTATGGAAAAAGACGGCATTACTAAAAAAAAAAAAGAAAACTTTTGACTCGAACCTTCGCCATGCAAAGAATGAATGCAATTACATTACAACATTGAGAAACTGTCACTATTAGAATATTATAACAAAGGAGTACACTTGTTACGATAGCAGTGGTATTTGTTGTCTTGGAGATAATGGTTTGTGATCTACTGGAATATATCTCGCATATAAATTCGTAATATCAATTGTTTTAACGCATGCGCGTATGATTACTCTCCAAGAAACACTGATCACTGCAACGATAATTGTTACACTACTAAACCATATCACATCCATTGTTATACCTGTGCTTAAATTAGAAGAAGAACCCTTTTTTCCGCGACTAGGCGTAAGAGCCCCAGAATCCAAATCCGCACCAGCATCTACATGAATTGTCTTGGGTCGTGGTCGAGTTGTTGCAGTCTTATTACGCAGTTTTGTTGGCTTTATTGCATTGAGAAGCTCCTTATCGATAACCTTGCCCTAATTGCAGTAACGATATATAGTAGTCAATTTCATTAAAGCAAATGTGGGCGATTAACTCAGACAGAACTCTCACTTCTCTCTCTGCCTCTTCTATCGCCTTCTTTACTTTATGTTGTTCTAAAATAGCTGCTCGTCGTTGTCTCTCCTCATCCTTTTTACGGGCTCTTTCCTCCGCTTTTAATTTCTCTTGTTCCCTACGCGCTTGTGCTTCTACCTCTTTCCTCTCTTTCAGTTCTTCTTGTTGCTGTCTTCTTTGCAATGATAGAAGCATTATACGTTCTTTCTTCCGCTCCATTTCATCCAAAGAATTCTACGAAAGTAAATTAAATGCACACAATGGAAAAAATCATCAAACCCATGTTGCCCATTGTATAAACTTACTGGATCAGGATTAGCAAGCTGATTTCCAATTATTAATCCAACTCCAGATTGTCGACTTTCTTCACTATTATCGCGTCGTTCTCTTTGTTTCTCTCTTTCTCCTTCTCTTTGTAATTCTTTATCTCTAATTTCTTGCCGTTGAAATTCTCTTTCATCTAGTTGACGTTGTTTTTCTCGATCTGAATCTCGTCGAGTTTCCAAGTGCTTTTGCCTATCAATAATAGCAGACGGTGATTCAGAACGTACTGTGTAATCTTCGTTGTCAACGTACGACGATATTGTTCTCTCCTGAGAAAAGTCATAAAAAATTTAGCTATACTAAATAAACAAATTTTAAGGTACTAAAAATAGTTAAAAATATTTCATAATAGGCGAGAACATAGTGGGAAACACGAGCATATAATAAAATATTAGTTTCCTCCTATTATATCGCCATTTATGATATGTTTACTTGGATCTGCATTTCGTATCTACCTTCTTAGGAGATGTTCTTTTCACTCTAAGAGTCGGTTTCGGTTTCTTCGGTGCATCATTATCAAAACAAATGTAGAACCCTTTTTCACCAGCATCCGTTGGATCGAGAGGTGTAACCTCTGGAGTACCTGATGGAGATGGTGTGGCCTCTCTTAATGATGGATGAGGTTGAAATGAATTACGTGATATTGAAGGTCTAGTTGGTGATGGAATTCTATATGTACGGCTGCCAGATGTGATGTGTAAACCTCTTATACCTTGTGAAAGTTCATCATCATTTCCTTCAAAATATAAGGATGAGTGAAAAACAGAACGTGAGAACAAAACCATAAAGACAATGATCTCCATACAACCGTTATGTGTAATATTTTTAAATGAACAAGAAAAAATATATTTACCAATAAATGATATATTTTGAGGCTTCATATCATCAACAGGTGGAGCTGGAACAGGTGCATGCAGTCCAGTCGTTTGTCTCTTCTCAGTAGGACTTTCACATTTAATTGGTATGTGATGTACACTCGGCCTTTTTGGTTCAGGGCTTTCACTCATTAACTGACTTATTCGATGAACCTAAATTAAAATTACAAGATTTGATGAAAATAACAATAACAAGAAAAGTGTATCAACACTATTTTTTTCTTTATTATTTGAACAAATCGTTAAAAAATGGTCTATTACTAATATAAAATTATATCTTTAAGAAATAACATCGCACAATAAACACCATTCTTATGACACATTCACTGATAAACTATACACAAACAAACCTCGTAAGAGTAATTATATGAATTGGTGGTAGTAGATGAATAAAAAAAGTGCATATTGTTAATATTGTCAAATATGTCTTTAAAAATAGCGAATAATATTACAAGAAATATAAACGTGTAAACGTTGAAGCTTCAATACGAATAATGTCTGCCATACTGAGTGTTAAGAGTATCTATAAATGTACATTACATCACTAACTGGTTCCATGACTGCTGCTTACTTATATGCATGAAGTAATTCATTTAGTACCTATGTGACCAAAAAACTAAACATCGTACAATCTTAAGAGACAAATGTGATTTTGTTGTTGACTTTTTACTGTACCAATTAAATAAAACCTTGACAAGTATAATTAAAAAATTCAAATCAATTGATTAAAACTGTTAATAATATGATATTTAACTATATTATCACGTTACCTCTATGAATATTAACATTTAAAAATTTACATATTAATTACTAATATTAACACTACGATATAAAATGATTTTAAAAAAGTATTATACTTACAGCATTACGATGTTGTGGACTAGCAGAAGATGGTGGTGTTTGATTGAAGATAGATGAAGATGTTGGATATGTAGAACCAGGATGACTCATTTGATTATTACAAAGACTATGATCCCCACCATTGAGGTACCTTGGTTCTTGAGAAGTATCATGTAAAACAAATCCTTTCTGCTGAGGTGGATGTGTTCCCCAATTCCGTGTATCTTGATATAAGCGCAAATCTGGATGATAAACTAAAAATTGTGCAATTCGCACGTGGTGAAAAAAATGAACACTTATAAATATATATGTTTCAGAGCTCAGTATATACTTAGTATATTTCTAGAAACCTAATTTTATTTATATTAAATTTTAGTTACAAAAAAATATAAATATTTACCTGTTGATGGAGAACTATATCGTGAATCTAGTTGTTGTTGATAACCCACTGCAGCCATTTCATTAGCTAAGCTTTGCGTAGGTGGTGGTTGACCCCACATTCGTCTTTGCAACTGTGGTTGATCGTGTAAATAAAATTGTGACTGTTGAGAGTCTTGCAGTTTTGGTGTTAAGGGATTTATGGGTGCTATTCCATAACTCTAAACAGTGTAAACAAAGAAACATGTATTAGGAAATAATAATAAATATAAATTCAATATAATTAAAAAAGAATACACATACTTGCATATGTTGCTGACTAAGACTCTGTAACTGTTGTAATTGATGCTGCATTTGTTGCTGATGATGGGTCATTAAATGTTGTTGCTGTATCTGATTTTGTTGATTTGCTAAACGTTGTATATCAGCTTGTATTTCGCTAAGACTGCTATTCATTCTGTGAAAATATATAATGAGCCCAAAAAAGATAAATGTTTATATAACTACTTTATAGGATGAAAGTAAATACTGACTGTGATATAGACTGGTGATATTGGTCGAGATCCATATTTTCAATGTCTGGAGTACGTCTTGTTTCAATAAATGGTGCATTACCATCGTGCTCCAACCATTTATGTTCAACATCTCGAACATCTTCACTAATTTCCTACAGTCATCGGTACAAGCATGGAAAATTATTTACAAAACTGTACATAGAATTTTCATTTATATTATTGATACGATGTACATCTACAGGCAAGTTTGATTGCACAATGTATGCCCCGTTTCAGTTTTCACATGACATTCACTACATCTATTAATAATTGATAATAAATCACATCATGCCTTTCTATACATATATTCATTGTTGAACGTTTTGTATTAATTAATGTATTATGTAGTAAGTGAATCCAAACTTTCTAATGTAAAATATTATTGTATGTTCTGTAAATATGTTTGCAAATATTTACCTGTAGATATACAATTGCATGTTGATAGAAAAATAAGTTTAATGTGTGAAAAAGAATAGGATAATATTATAGGTGATCATCTGATTTTAAGATCTTCTATGACAGATGACATAGTGACCTAAAATTTGCAGAGAATCTAAATATCATTTACAAATATTAAGATTGGATAAGAAAAATTGGAAATACTAAGAATGCCTTTCTGCACGATTTTCAATCGAAATAACATGTAAAATTACAATCACCACACATCAATTGCTACAGTGAACTACTCAGGTAAGAATATACATGTAACACATTAAGTCAATCCATTTCAAAGTATTCATCCATATAATACATATACATATATGCCAATATAAAAGTGGTTTCATTGTTAATGTTTTGTACCAGAGCATGTTTAGAACACAAGAGTAAAGTACCATCACCACAGACAATAATTATAAATAAAATGTAAGACGTATTTTTATTTCTGTCCAGGGAGTGTTTAGTACTGTACCATGCATTCCGAGGACGACATTTTACAAACTGCATTGAAATGGGAGTCAAGTGGCAAAGTTTTTCAAAGACCACAGAATGCATTGGGACTGTTTCGTTTTCCTCTATGGCTAAATGTAAGCGACAAAAAGCGGAATAATCATTCGTTGTTAGAAACTCAACTGTGATTGTCCACTAATAAAAAAATTATGTGAAGCACATCTTCTATCTTGCAGCGTATTATAGCGTATTATCATTGCTTTTAAAATATCTCGTATGCTAACAATTAAAAATAAATATTCAAAACCTTTTACTGTCTTTGATTACTCTATGAACAGCAAAAGTATAAAGGAAAGTAAATGTTTCGAAGCCATATATAAGCATGTATGTAAATCGCTAGACAAATCAGCGAATCAGCAATTTTTCTCAAAATGTTCATCTACGGGAACGCTGTTGTATGATATCGTACCTTGAGCGAGAAGGGTCTCTGTGGTTTTTCTTGAAAGGGTTGTTGGGGTACGGGGGTCGTCTCGGAAACACTTGACGGGGTCTCCCCCGAAGATCCGGAGGTTACAGGAGTGGGGGGACCAATTTCAGCCGGACTGTCCCCCCCAGACGTTGATGAAGAGGGAGATTTAACCTTACCCTGCAACCAGCCCAAGCACCGTGCCTTGTTAAGTACTTGGAGTCCGCATATGCCGAGTCCAATATGTCACCAACCACCACACCATGGTCGGAGTGTCTCCACAGCCAAGTTATACATTACATTCAAGCGCTAAATGCCAAAGCCAATTCAACTTGCAAATACTTCATTGCCAATGGCTGTATTCACTATTGCACCACTTTATATCTTCTCAACAAGACGTAAAAGAAATCTCATAGTGCACAATATCCTCGACTAAAGTGAAAGTGGACATCTATCTATTTGATAATTTCAAAGTTTCGCAAACGGACTACAGCACTTTTATCGTTATTCTCCAAGTCCTTTTATACGAATAACTTTTCTCTACCAGCTACATCTGTTATAATTTTCTTTCGTCTAATTGTAGGTTCACGATTTTTTCATTTTTTCTAAGTACTACACGATATAATGTAATGTAAATAAGTAAATTTAAATGTAATTTCCTTTCCAAAAAGTTGCTAGTAACTAATGTTAAGCATGCAGACCACCACCAAATTAATTTCAACATTATTTTCTTTTTTAATATACATTCAGACTTGTAATCACGTATAGATCTTCTAATGTGAAAACGTATAAAGCAGAAAAGAAAGACTGGCATTCAAGAAGTTAATAGCCTATTTTATTATACAAACTGTAGTGCCTACGTATAATTTTGTAATTCTGTTGTAATACAATGTTATTGTATCAGCATGCACTTACCATTAAGTACAGCTGAAAGGTGGGAAAGAAAGACGTATTTCAATAATATTGCTGGCAATAAAGATTATCTGCGTTAACCATGATAGGCATCAACATTATGTCGTATTTGCAACTACACACAAATTCATTACTTGAAAAACTAATGATATGTAGGAGAGTAGATGTTACAAAAATGAATAGGAATTGAAAAAATATGCTGCATTTACCTGAAATGAAAAATTATTATTCTAAGCTCACTTGCACACTACTTGAAAATAATGAAATATAGTAAGACAGCCAGATACAAAAATAAATAAAATATATACGTAAATGTAGGAGAAATATTGAATTGCTTGAAAATTTAAACAAATCGTTCGCAGAAGAAAAAGAAACTGCTTTAGTGTCCGATATACGATATAATTATGCATTGCTCTATACTAAACACCCGTGGCTAAATTTCAAGTATCTCATGGCTGTATTCAATGTTCTGTTTCGTTTCAAAAAGTTTGATGTATCTTTTTTCTTGCCTATTGTTAAGCACAATAAAACTATTATGCGTACGAAGTATGTCCAAAAAGAAACCAAACTTTTCAAATAGCGTACTACAGAGCTGTATCGCGTCTTCCGCGCGAGCGGAAGATACTGATATATTATTTAAACAGCTCGATTTCTATTTTGGACGGTTCTTATGTATTTGTAATAGTTGTTCTTATGCGTCGTATCTTTCGATAAAAGAAACAAATCATTAAAATGGCCATGAAAGTGATCTGGCTGAAAGACGCTTATGAAATTGGGAATGGGACTTGCGAATTCCACAATTATGAATTTTAATGGAATCACACGTTTTACCTTTGTAACAGCTTGCAAGAATGCAGCTTTCCCCACTTTCTGGCGCTGTTTCGACATAACAACCTCCATTCTCCTCTTCTCGTTCTCTATGTGACGACGTTTTTCTTCCAGCTTCAATCTAATATTATTCAGTTGTGAGGCCATAATCGTGTTACCACCGTTTTCATCTGCTCGCATGAATTTCATTCGGCTCGTCAGTTTTAAAGCGTTGTCATAAACGGCACGCTTCCTTAAAGAAAACATACGTACCAGCAGAATGTTGTTCCGCTTGTTGGGATTGCTGGTTACTTTGCTGCTGCCATGTTGTCGTGTTCGGTAACGTAGCGAACGTCGTTTTCTTTTCTCCGTTTCCATTTCCGTTAGTTTGACCGTGTTTCTTGTTCGAAAGGTTCGATTTCGTAGTGGTATCCTCGGATTCGGTATAAGTCAGATTAATACCTTTCTCCGAGCTTTGTCTATTTAAATTCGCAAAGCTTGCTAATTTGGACGTATCCCCTTCCGAATTATCGTTTTCACTGGAATGTAAAATTTGCTTGAGCGCGACATTGTCCAAACTAGAGTTCGAAGCTTGCCTTCTTAATCTTGGAGGCTCGTCATTCCCGTATCCGTTGTCTGCGAGTATGTGTTGCACACCACTACCGTACACATCCTGAACGCTCGATCTCGCAGGCAACGTGGGCTCGGTCGTGCTTCGTTTGCCTATATGCGCTCCAACTTCCTTGTCCGGATTTCTACCGAAGTTGTGTAAATTATCCTGCACAAAAAGCCTCATTGTTCGATCGTTCTCCTCTTTGATTACTTAGTCGAGCAAACAGTTCGCTCACCTGAGATCCTCCAAAGTTTTCTATAGTCAGCTGAGAGTCGTCCGAAACGCTGTTACGCCTAGATCGTCGGCCAGCATAAGAACTTCTCCTCTGTTCTTCCCAGTTGCTCGGCCGACCAGCGGCATCTGCTCTAGCAACCGATTTCTCGTCTGCTACGGAGCTCAACGTAGGAATCCCTTTACCACGATGGACTACGAAACTTTCTTCGCTCCCGGCCCGTCTGTAAAATAACATCGGATCAGAGACACCAAGACACATCGACGAAATGAAATCCCAAAGGAATCGCAGATAGCAATTGTAATCGTCTAGCCAAAAGCAATAAACCGGATACTAGTTATACTTCTACGTGAATAGCGTTTTCACAATCGTATTATCAGTTTACACATTACGACTGCTTTATCTAGCATCTCTGATGCGGTATTCGAGAAGAAATTAAGGCAAGGATCTTACCCTATATCTCATGGAAAAAGACTCTACACTCCTCGTTAATTTCCTAAAAAATCTGTTTGCGTGCACCTATGTTCTGCGTGTTGTCGATACAAAAATTCTATAAATTTTATTCTCTGCGTTACGAATCAAAGTGTACGCGGACCCTAGATCCAAACCGGAGAACTATGCTTTGTTAATTGTGTTTGAAAAGAAGTCTAAATTGAACTTCATTTGGCACTACTTTCATTAGTTTCGTATCGCTGTTTGCCTTTTTAATTGCACGACCTTGAACGACGAGTTGATTTCGATCCGAGTATAGCTCGGTAGCAATTGTATCGATTAAAAGTAACGTGTTAATTGAACGTTGGAACGTACCTGTCATCGTGAGAATAATTCTCGGCAGTCTGTTGCAACGATTGCGACTTCTTGACAGAGGGGGATGTAGACGCTTTCGCAACTAGAACATAATTCAATGCTAAATGGATTGTTTACATGCGCATCTAGAAAAAATAGTACCAATATCTAAATCAGTTATCACTTTCGGTGTGTGAGAGAACGGAAGTTTAGAAGGATTCTTTGGCAATTGTGGAATATTTACATTACAAGATACACGTTGAAACTTGCATGTGAAATTTCTACGCACGATTCAACGATATGCAAATGTTTTAAAATACTGTGCGTAAAAGGTGCGTAATTATGGATTCGTCACCGAGGCATAGAAATTTCGATAGCCGCAAATTTCCAAGGACATAAATCTATGGAAGGACAGAGAAGCTCGTGTTATCGTACACTCGTATAATACGCACCCGTCTGATGGGTAAATGATTAATTAATGCTACAAACTAATTTCTAACGTCTCTAATCGTCGTGGTAATGTGTCATAAATTGGTAAACCATTAAGAATGGAAAAAGAAAAGGTGGAAGGAGCACAGAAGAGTCACAAAATACAAAACACGCAATAACGTAGACAATGTACGTTGCAAAACAAGTATACTAACTCAATATGGAGTGGATATATTAATGAATCGTCCAGACTTCACCCTGCATCACTGAATGATACAAGACAAGAGACACCATGCAAAACAAAAGGAACCAAAAGCTAACATCAAGGCAAGCAGCAACCGATCGGTCAAAAGTAAACACGTATCGCAAAAATGCGGAAACATGCACGCTGTCCTACTTGGAAGGTCCGCTATGTATCATGGCGTTAAGTAGTATGCAAATAATATCGTTAGTAAGAAGCAGTGCGCCTAATAATATCTGCGTTTTCTTGCACAGTTAATCTAAACATCGGGCCACGTTTTAAATGCAGAACGCATATTTTACAGTTAAAGGAAACAAGAACTTTTTATTGGTGACTCGTTTCATTTTTCCTATGTTTAAGTGATCTTTTCAACTCGTTCTATCGTATCTAATTATCCTATTTAAAACGTGATTGCAAATAGGTACATGGAAATATTACGTATAACGACAACGATTAGTTTAGCGAACGAAAATATTGATAATGTTCCATGTGAGTGTCGCGGCAAAATTTGAAGGTTCACCTTTGCATATGCAAAAGATAATTTTAGTTAAGAGTACAGATCAGCTGTTTTCCAGTTGGTGGAATTTATGGGATCACAAAGGTTTTACTTCTACGTTAACGAGAAGTACAAGAATTATTTAAAAATTTTGAAGAACAAATGAAATCAAAGAATAGTGAAACTTTTATCTAAAACAATTTCTTGTGGATGCAAAGGAATATCTTGAAATTTTTTAGCGGAAGTTACGTGGTTCACTTTACGTATAATATGGTCTTTTTGAAAAAATATTAAATAAATAATCGAAAGTACTTTGCCACTGTTGAAATCATTATGAAATCAGTTATTAATAAAAAATTAATAGTACCGAATACACATGTCTGAAACTTAATTTGAAACGTGACTTACAACATCCATGTACGCCAATGAAACACAAATACAAATGTAGAAAAATCTTGTTTAATTTAAAATATTACGAGTCCTTGATACTTCTCATCGACTGCTACGTATCCTAATTCGCTAGACTACTAGCTCGTTAAACGTCATTAAAATTCATTGCGTTTCGATTTCGAAACACTTTCCAAGCTTTTATGAATAACTGATACCATTCAGCGGTACTGTATTAACGATATCATTTTAAACAAGAGCATCGTGTTAACGATCGTTTGCCCTGCCATAAAACTTCGCAATCCACTAACGTGATATCGCGTTACCAACGGATAATCTTTGTCGAAACGAAAAGTCAAAGAAGAATTCCCGCCGTTCGCGTATACACGCGGTGGTACCATCTCGGTTACGTTAATCAAAGGAAAGTCCAAATGCGTCGCATTTGGAATGCAGTGATCTAAGAGAAGAAGAAAAAAAAAAGAAAAAAAAACAGAACGAAACGAGAAGAAATCAAAACAGAAGAAGAAGAAGAAAAAAAAGGAACATCTAGAAATGAATGACAAACTTGAGAGGTTCTTGATCCCTCGGAAGACCTGAGTACTTTTTTTAAAACGACACGTCAGTCTGCGAAATTCACGCGTTTCACAAGAGAAGACCACCTAGTTTCATGATTTGGTTGTTTGGTAACGTGTGGGTACCTGTGAAGCCTGGCGCGGATACGGAGAGGTTGCTTCTCAGATCAGGTATCGGAGCTATAGACTGTGGCAGACTTCTTTTATGAGCTACGCCATGACTATTGCGCGGGCAGGCTGCACCCGTCACCGCACCGTATTCGTTCATTGGCAACCGGAAGTTGACGAAAGAAGAAGGCGAGGATAGCGTTGTTGTCAAGCATCAAGAAGGTTACGCCATAGAAATATATGGAAATATTACAGTTTTACATTAAGTGATATACGTGGAGGATCGTTGCTGTTTCATTGTTCTCCATTCTTAATAAATCTCTATCTGTTACAATGTTCGACTTAATTAAAAAAAACAGATGCGTTTATTAGTCGCTGCTAAGGACCTGGATCTCGAGACTGGGAACGAGTGTGTGTACTGACACTGATAAAAAGCGTGATACCGTTCCAACTGCGGGCAATGTTCCCTTATTACGTTTGATCGTTCAAGGGACAACGAAACAGCCTAAACGCATCGAACGCAGGCACGGAGACACGTTGCACGGAGACACGTTGCCCGCAACAGGAACGGGATTCCATGGAAATAAAGTATAATAAAATAAATTATAGAACGGGTAAGTCCAATACAGAATGTACGCAGCCTTCACCAATCACATTAATCCGATACGAATAGTCATGAACCCTTCCTGATGAAAGGGTGCGTTCATAGTGTTGTCGAACAAATCTCTCCGATGATATTAATCGAGAAGGTCATTCATACGTTTAATAATTTTCGTACCATCTAAGAATTGCATCGCCCTCTCCTCGCCGGGGTAACGTACGCACTTTGCAGGATGTATTTCCAATACGTTGTACATGTCCGCCAAGAAAACGACTAAATTTTGCTTCATAGACCTGGTCAGAGAAAGAGGTTTGGTTAAACGATGGTGTAGATACAGCTGATCGTTTTAATTTGCAATGATAAAATAAGAATCGAATAAACATTGTTGAACTCAATGTGTCGAAATGTTTGTGGATAATAAAATAATCGATATAAAATTCTAGTTTATATTTCACAGTATTCGCGAAGAGAACAAGTGATTTCGTACAACGAAAAGTTATTGCTCGATTCACTGGTATCGATATATTATAAATTTGTATTTGTTTCTTCTTTCATGCAGTATGCAAATTAAACTGGAATGGCTGCTCAACGCAGAATTCTACGAATTTATATTTAGAGAAACTGGTTTGCTCATTTTTCACTCAAACGTAGAAATGTGAATTTCCTGATCTGTTTTTTCAAACGCTTTATGTTAAGTTAACCCTCGACTGATAAAACGCGATTCAAATTAGTTGAATTGTTCCAATATCGATTTTGCACTTTAGCATTTCGTCACGAGTTAATCCAGTATCGAATCAAGCACAGTCGCATAATTTAGTTAGATGAATTATACAATCCCTTATTTTTTTTCTCCAGGCTAAATTAATTCTATCGACTGTGCAAGTATTTCATCGGTTAAAAATTAAAATTATACGTCCCTGTAGAAATTTTCTCAGATTTTTTAGCCATTCGTGGTCTATATTTTTACATATAACACTGCTCGAAACTTCCAAGTACGAGCTATGTTTCTTTGAGAAAAATGTGCCGAAGTTTTGCCAATATTACAGCTAACTTCACCGTGAGAGATAGAAGCAGATGATATACCGACACTGGTGTTGTCTAATATTTCTTGCAGGTAGTAGATTTGATATTTTCTCAGCAAATGCAAGAAATGTTAGGAAATTATTAATCCTAACATTATTGGGAACTCAAACTATCAACTTGCTTGTCCCTGGTTTTTAACGGTTTAGCCAACCAATTAAAATGGTTTGCGGTTGGTGACCAATGAAGCGTAACGCGAAAGCTATCAAAGGAAACCACAAGCCAATATTAAAGTAATATTTTGCCGATTTTTCGAGTGAGTTTAAGTAAGAGGCTAGAATGTCAAATAACACAATAGTCGAACAAGAAAATTTAACCCTTCACGTTTGACGACTCTTTCACTTGGGCGAAGTAGCAACTCGAAATGATTTTGCGCATGTGTAACGAATGTCTTACAAATTAATTCACAAAAACATTATATTTCAATAATTTATCTATATTTACTTCTTTAAAAATATAATTTTGTAATATTAGTTTCTCTACTTTTTATTTTTATTTTTTTTTTGTATAATAATTTACGAAGCATTCACCAAGATGCGTCCTTGGTTTGTCCGGACAATTACAGCAATAATAGGTTGTTTCGTATCTTCCACTTCTAACTTCGTTGCAGCATAATTGTTCGTTTCAGTTATTATTTGATTTATTATCTTGTCGGTAAAAAATATCCTTAAAAAATCCAACGATTGTTCAACATTTGGGAATACCTGAAATTCCATTTTATTTTCGGTGGTATTTTGCTAGATTGTCACTTTCGAATTCACTATCGATTGTTCTAATTATTTTAATGTTTCGACATTTTACTCCTAATACTATGTCACTATTGCTGCTTTCATTTTCTCTGTCACTAATTTCTTCATAAATACAATCTCGTTTCTACACAGTTCAAAATCAAATTGAGTTAATTTCACTTCCGAAATCCATTTTTTGGGACTCGAAACTTACGGAACTATAATACTTTTGCCACGATCGTCGAATCCGAACTAACGTCGAAGACGTCACGACCATAGTTCCGGAGAAATTTGATATCAAGTATCTTATCTCCATTTTAAGGTGTAACGTTTAACACTTTCCACAAAGGACATAAAAAGCTAAGGAACCTATTCACGAACCAAGTTCGCGCTCTTACAAGTTGGAGATTACTAAATTTGGCATAAACAAAGGCTGGCGCCTCTCACTCGCCGCCCGAGTTACCGCACGAAACGCGTTGACGAATGGGAATCGTCTCTCGAGCCGAAGTTAGCGTCACCGTTATAAAAAATGCGAGCAAACCGTGTTACAAATTGCCCAGATACTTTACGACGTTTCTTAATACAATCCGCACAAACCATTTAAATTGAAGTGCCCCTCTAACCGGAATTAAATTCATCTTGAACTACGTTTGTCACTGTACGAAGCAGAATCTCAAGATCCACATCATTTAGCCCTGTTTGAAATATAACGATCGAGATAAAACTTTCTTCGTATTTCTCATCGGTAACAAATACCGAATTATTTCCTTTTTGTCCGAGTCGAACGTTAAAAGGCTAAAATTCTCGAATATTTTTCTCCGAGAATAGCAAAGAAGATTGTACAACAATTGAGTAAACTTTTTCCCAAAGAACACTACTCGTACCTGAAAGTTTCGAGAAGTATACGTCGATTATCGACGAACCCGATAAATGTGTTCAAAGATTCGTAGAACCCGATCGATCGGGGTGCTCTTACCCCCTCATGTACGTCACGTCCTCGGGTTGCATGTGAAAAATGGAATACGGTAAACATCTGTTACAAAACGCATGAACCAACGACAGATTGTGCAGAGCGTCCGCGACCGACGGTCTCTTCGATACTCGGATGTCCATCCAGTTCAATTCGCCGGGGCAATAAAAGGCCACGACCGCGGCTAGACCGACGCCATCGCACAGTGATTGGAAGTCCTTGGCAGCGGGTAGCTCTGGCAGCCGCGTTTTATCGCCGGCACCGTCCTCCGTTTGAATTTTTCCGATCAACGCGTGCGACGCGTGGCTTATCCAAAGTAGAAGACCCTTCTCGTGGTCCGTCGGGACGTCCACGTCGGCCTGAGGATCGAACCGTCGGATCGCCGAAACGACACGGTCCCCGGTCACCACTTCTTTCGCGTATAGAACCATCAGGCCCTCTATCACAGCCATATGCGCGGACTGTAACGTGACACGTGTGTAAACGTAACTTCTCGTGAACGAAACGGAAGATTTATTTAGCGGTTTAACCCTTTGCGGACAGACACTCTTGTACAGAAACTTTAGACCGAATACAACGGTTTTGGAACACGGTTGGAAGATAGTTAACGCGTGTTTAAAAATTGCTTCGGTTCGATGCAAAAATTTTGCTCGAATGGGACACCTTCGGTGCCATCGGTCGGTTGATGATAAATCGTCTGCCACAGACTACATTTAGCAACGTTTCATTAAATTGCTATAAATAAATACAGAAAAATAAGGAATGGTATTAAATAGATCAATTATATGTTTTAAGTACGTGACTAGTAGGTAATCTTTCTATTTTATTTGTTCATGTGGACGGAAAGTACAAAATTATCGCCATAGCTCATACGTGATAGTAAAGGTATTGAACTATTACGCAGATGCGTAACAGGGAAATGGATTTTTGTCGATTTGTGGTGACGAGTTTATCGAAAATTTTCCAATGTGCGTCCAAAATTGTAAATGTATGTTCTTTGGTGTATATCAATACCCGTCCGCAAAGGGTTAATGTAAACAGAGAGAGAGAAGAGAAAGAGGAGAATTAATCTACCGAATTACCGAACCGAGACTTAAATCTGGATCTTTCTTCTGTCGGTTAATTCATCTATAGTCGGATCAAATCCAACTGGCTGTTCAAGACCACTACTTCGACTGTGATTCGTGCCAGACGATCCTTACTTTTGATCCTTACGTTCAGTGTCTTTTTTTAAAAGATGCAGAGCGTGCTTGCAAATTTGCACGTGATAAGAAATAGAGCGTAGATAGTACTCTAACTTTATGATGGAAATAAGCTCCGAACAGTGTTGAGCAGCCAGCTGATTCCAATTCGACCATAGCAACTGGTCTATTTCTTCAAACCCGATATTCAAAAATGCTACATAAATTATAAACTTTTCTATCTATTCGGACACAACTACGCGATAATTTTAGAAAATATTAGGTTCCTTCTATCTTTGCAAACTTTTAATTTTTTCTCCTTGTTTATTAAAATTCAGTAACACCTACTATTAGGTGTATTTCTTATTATTTATAATTGTCAACTGTCAAAAATATTCTCGCACGAAATATTTTTGTATCTCGAAGTATTTAAAAAAAAAAAACATTTCCTTACCATCTTGAGTGGTGAATTTTGAATGAGGATCGTTTCGGTGAGTTGAGTATTGTTTGGCTCCGCGAGATAAACACCTTTTCTGGCAAGGGCCTGCAGAATACCGTAGTGATTCTGATTGTGATAATTTGGATCCGAATAGATATTTGCCAGTGCCAAACAGTAGAGCTCTGCATTGGAAAGTGCGTGGACGATCTGCGGCTTCAGGTGTTCTTGATCCTTGAAAACAAAGCACATATTTGTCAAAAGACAAGGAACAAGCATGGTAATTCTATCGTAAATAGAAAAGAAACAAAACTGATAAATTATGTAATACAAATACAACCGAAATATTTTCCTCCGACGAAGAAATGTATTTACACAGGTAAGATGATCACCGAGATTACGATAGGGATACATCGTACACCAAAATTAAAATTACTTTCACCCATAATTCGAGACAACGTTCACCGTTGGTTAAATCCATTTTTTAATTTTTCAATTCGATAACACTTTTCACCGAACCACGGACGAGCATTGTAATTTGTTCCGAGAAAACCAGAGACACTCCCTGCTTTCCCTCGACAGTCTTCGTGAGCTGATCATTCGAGCCATCGAATTAGATTAGGAAATGTTTGAAAAAGAAGGGGTCGCATCGATAAGTCGGATAATATCCTCCGAGGAAAATCACATTCTGTCAAAACAGATCTACCCGCAGCGGCAGTTTGAAACACAATACCCGGTGCATAGAGCAGCCGCAACCGCATAAGAATATCCGGCAGACACGACGAGCAAATATTAGTATTCCGTAATTTCCGGTACGGTGCGCGGAAATGCAAAGAACTCGAGACGATGCATCGTGGTAACGGAAATACATAGGGACACCAGTCGCGGTCATTGTCGTAGGACGATCGCGAAATAACACGCACGATACATCGAACGTAGTGAATCACGTGTAAGAAATATCGTAGGTGTAACTAGAAAGGATCTCGACGCAATGCAGTACGCGCATCGAAAGAATACAATACTGCGGACTCCGCGTTATGAAACGAGGACGTACGTAACTTCGGAGGTGGATTCGGCCCATGAAAATGATAAAAATATTCGTACAAAACGTAACAGTTTCACGATAAATCTGAAGACGAAAGTTGAAACGGTTCGTATCCGATTCCATCGATACTCGGTGTTAACGTGTATTCGTGCACGACCTTGTCGGTACTGCTTCTCAAATATGGGTAAAATTTATAATTGAACACGAATAACGAACGAAAGATAAAGAACGTTTTATCCGTTACGAATTGAATAATTATATTTGAATCAGAAGGTGAAATATTTCAATAGGAACCGATCGAAATTTAACCGAATTGCAATACAATCGTAACACGTTGCTTTATTCGTTTACTTCGATTCGAGTCAAGTTTTTCCCATCTCTGTTATTTGGGTTGCCCTAGAAAGTATCACGCATTTCAAAATTTTAGTGTATCGTGTCACAACTGCAACACAATTTCGAGCATCGAAGTACATTCCGTTATGATCTGATTCTCTTGCAACACCATTCTGGGTCTTTGGGCGAAAAGAACTTTGCATGTCCAAATTTCACATTTAAAGAGTCGATCGTCATTTGTTCGAAAGAAATGACAATCGAATGAAAGAAAATTCAAATTTTAAACCAAACGAATTATAGTTTCAATTATAAGTCGAAACTTCTGATACGTACACTTCGTCCCGATATCTTCCAAACTGATTTAATAAATACTTTTGTTTCGTTAGAGTCCAATATTTCACAACGGGGTTTCGCTAGTACGGGATCAATGGACAAGAACTTACGTCGTGACATGTTTTTCCAGAATATCATAAATGCTCACTGATTTAAACGAAAATCATTAGACACATCGCCCAATTCCGTACACACGACTTGAACAATCCGCACGACACACGATTTACCCAGATATCCCAAGAAACTAGATCTCGCATGCCGAGATGCTTTTACTTAAATCGCCAACTCGAAGCGGATCTAAAACGATACGAAAACTAGTTTCTCCCTTTACAGACCGATTCCTGTCTCACTTGCGCGAAGAAATTGGGACAAAGTTGACGTTTCTCATTTGGTCACACAAGTTAGTATCGAAAGCGGTCCAGGTTTACGACCAGAACGCGATAAACTGGCTACTTCGGCTACTTTGAGTTTTCAATCTAAACACTTCGGTAGTTAGTTTACTTTTCGATAATTAGTTTTCTCTTTTAATTGTAGCCGAACGTGCTTTAAACCCTGACGCGGTACTTTATTACAGCTTTATCGCACGGTTTGAGGCGTCGATTAATGAAAAATTGTATTTTCCTTTAGAATCGTACAAAATTTCAAATAATTCGATGCCTTTCAGCTTCAAAAGAAATGTAACCGTAATATTCGATATCCTCCAAATTCATAAACGTCGATGCTATTGAATTGGTCCAAACGAAATGTATTTATTCAACGAAACTTGACAGTGATGTAGTTTTTTTTTTTCATTTCGTATATTTAATCAAAATGGTTTTCATGTGTATTTTTACATTCTTCCTATCGATTGATTAACTTCGTTATTTGAGTTTGATAAAGGTCAGACAGAAGAAAAACAGTTAGGTTGTTTGCATCGATATGCAACTTTTAAACAATTTATTTCATGAAAGACGAACTAAATGTTTGAAGAAGTGAAAATCTATTAACAAACAATCAAAATAGTGGTAAAATATTATATTTTAATTCGTTAATTCTTTGTGATTCCATCTCGAACGCATAAGTTTTTATGTTATTATGTTATTAAATAGGCTCCCATTTATTTTTTAAAGAAGTAAAAATCTATTAACAAACAATCAAAATAGTGGTAAAATATTATATTTTAATTCGTTAATTCTTTGTGATTCCATCTCGAACGCATAAGTGTTTATGTTATTGTTATTAAATAGGCTCCCATTTATTTTTTGAAGAAGTAAAAATCTATTAACAAACAATCAAAATAGTGGTAAAATATTATATTTTAATTCGTTAATTCTTTGTAATTCCATCTCGTTTTTATGTTATTACGTTATCAGATAGGCTTCCATTTATTTTTCAGTGTAGATCGTTTTATCTGATATTTTTAAATGTATTTCTCAAATTCTCAAATACGTGCAATACCATTTATTTCTATTACCATTGCGTTCCGTGTTTCAACGAGCTATAAAACCAAACAGTGACCACTATTGTTTTTAAGCGCAGCCATGGTTACGGTTGTTACGGTATGTGTTTTGTTCGTCTCTATTTATCGAACCATTGTTCCGATTGTTTCTTCTTGTAAAGTATTCATAGTTCGTTAGAAACAACAATTTGTAACAGAGCAACCACTTCCATTCGCATAAGCGTTTAAACGTTACTCCACCGATGTAAAACTCATCCAACTTCTATACTTCGTCACTTTGCCTAACGATGACAAAATAGTAACATTTATTCGTATCTGGTACAGTTTGACATGTATTACTTCAAAAATTTCTTTCAAAATTTTACTATTCAAATTTCCTCTAATCTTCGTTTGGTTTCATTTTTAATGACACATTGTTGGTTTCAGATATTGGAAGTTGATATCGAACACCATTAATGTTAATATCAACTGTTTGCGTACGTTAAAGTTATTGTATTTGTCTTGTTCACAATGGTATTGACCAATTGTATTTTCATCGTACGAAATAACACTCGAATCGAAGTATGTATAACCCTATCCGTGTTAAAAATACAGTTTTATAATCTTCTCTACGAAATTCTATGTTCATGAAAATATAACTAACGGAAGAAATAATTGCCGTGATTAGATTTTATGGTACATTAATCTTCCATATAGTCATTTAAATAGGCTACCGGTTGCATACGAAGTGCTCAATTAAATCTGCTCTTGATCCATAAAAAAAGTAACTTGAAAACCGACCATGGTTAAAAATCTGTTGAAAACGAACAAGGAAATCATTTGGTTCTAAATAACTACAAAGTATAACTACCAATTAAATTATTAATTACGTAATCTCGTTAAATCATTCTTACATAAAGAATAACTTCACTTCGTTCACAGTGTCTTGTTAACAATGAATTTTTGTACATTCATTAATATGTTCATTCGTACAAATATATTTTATACGGGTTAGTGGCAAGGATTAAAGCAGACATTTTTTAATAAAAAAAAAAAAAGGAGCGTAAATATTCAAATGAAGTGAAATGAACAAGTAGATTTATGCTAGAATAAATAAATAATCAAACGTCAGTCGTGCATGATATACCCTGGGATTAAACCGACAATTTCAAATTTTATAAACAAGTGGGATTTATAAGTCAGTGGGAAAATTAAATGAAAAAGTAAAAAAATCTTACAAAAACAAAAAAATTTGAATACCTAATATTTTCTTTAACTTGGACATCTAAAATAATATTATTTAACCGTACTCAAGTGTACTTGAGCACAGCAATTAGAAGGTTAACAAAGCATTTTTAGATATAGGATCGTACAAACTTTCTTCATCAATTCGATTCCCTTAATATGACGTACGAAGTTAAACAGTAAATATTTTAGCTACGTTGAGTAACGAATTACTTCTTTTATTTTCCAAGTCACGTTTATCTTCATTCTTTAATCTACGACGAAACAAATTGTACATGGCAAGTCGAGAGATCGATTCATGCGCGCGTCTGACAGAACTTCTCGTCGTGGATAAAAACAGACGTAACGAAGATCAAGTATGTTAATTGAAGGTTCGTAAACGACATCGAAGACAGACACGAACCAATTTACACCGGAAATTTTATTTAAATTTGTGGTTCCGTCGGGTGAAAGGTAAAGAGAATTCTGCACCATTAAACCACATTGCAGGTGATCGTGTACGAGGGAAACTTTACGATTTATTTTGTAACGCAGGTAACTTGAGGTACAGAGATTGTAACAAAATACACAGACAGCCATTCGGTGACTGGATGGTAAATTGAAGGGAACAACAATTACAATTTTCTGTAGCAGCTGGTGTCGCAGTCGCGACTTTGTACGTAAGTTGATAAACACGAATTCAGTGAAGCAGAATAGGCACAGATGCAAGAGGATCTATTTATTTATTTATATATTTAGTGAAAGTTTACTTTGGTAACTTTTCTCTAAATCAACTTGTTTTTCCTGTTTTTTAAACAAATGCTGTATTTTAGCATTAAAAGAAAATATAGAACGCTGGAACTTGAGAAACATGTATTTTTGCTGGTTTTTGATAAAAATCAGAAGATTTATAAAAGCTGCAGAATGAATAATTTTCATAATTTTTATAATTTTCGAAATAACTTTAAAAATGTTAAAAGACTACAATTAGAGATGAATTCCGAGCAGAAATGTAAAATCACTATAATCACAAAATTTAATACCTCTTGAATTCTTGCTAAAAACGCATTAGATTAACTTTAAATTTATAATAGACACGGTTTTTCTATTCCAAAAAAATTCATATAACTTCATTAAACATTTTAAATAAAAGTTTTAATATTGTATCGTGTTGTATGTAATTACAGTTTTAATTTGTTCTATTATATATTATTTATATATTTACTTATTTATATATTATGTAAAATATTTTACATATTTATATTCTATTATTGTCTTTAAACTCAAAATGTTAATTGAAAGTAATTTGTCCCTCGTCGAAAGAATTTTATAAAATTAATAAATGTTTCATTTTCTATTATTGTATATGTAATTAAAAGTAAAGAAATTTTATAATGCGTTGATAATAGTATTCCACTTAGATCCGAAACTACGCTAATATATTAAGATCCACCGCTTGGTTTGCACCGTTTCACCTGCCTCAACACATCTCGTTTCTTTTCTTTGTCAGCATTTTTATTAGTACGTGTGAGTACTTCTGCCAATCGTAATGCTAACGAGGCGTGCACTTCCTACTCTGCACGAATTCCTTCCAAATACCATCAAGTCAGTCGCACACGATACGTGAGTAAAAGCAAAAACAAAGGGAACGAAGCGAAGGGTGAAGTGAGAGGAAAAACAAACCAGAGAGCGAATTTTAATACAACCTACTGTGTATTTGTAACCTACTATCAGTGATACCTGTTTGTTATCTTTACCGTTGGGTTCTGATGCATGACTGATTTTAAAACACGAATTTACGTGGACCGTTGTTTACGAGATTCGATTTAAACAACTTGAAACGAAAATCACGTTTAAAAAATAGTAGGGCTACAGGAAACCTTATTTACCTTTGACAAATTTCTTAAAAATACAATCATATATTTTGTTCTCTTCGTACTTCAAAGGACCAGCTATTCAAAAATAAATTTTTGTTTTTTATTGCACGACTCAAAAGTGTGAGTAAAATCTTTTGTGAGTAAAATGACTTTCGTTTGGTTTCTGTTGAAATAAGCAAAATTACGAATTTGACAACCGAAACGATCGAGCAGCGACTTAAGTATACACACTTTTTTTTTTTCATTTCATATTCTCACTCCGTTTCACAAATAGGAAGATACTAAAAAATGTTTAGAAACTTCATTTTCTGACAGAAAGAATAAAACAACGGAACGTTTTATCGTTTTATAGACGCCATTTCGATAATCAAGATCTAATTTTTCCTTTCATAACTTCAGTCCGAAATTACAAGTTTCCAGAATAACGAATAATAAGTAAGTTTTAATGTTAATTATACGCTTGTCGCACAATCGCTCGTTGTACCCAAATGGTACCCACATAAGACAAATTATAGTTAAACGAATTAAGAATGGACATTTTTCAAAGAAATTATACTGAACACAAAATTCCTTATTACTATTTATTGATATAAAAAATAAAAATTATCATTCTTAAATAACTACAGAACAGTTTTTATCTACTGTAATTGTGTTTGCGTGGTTATCGCAAACTGGTTGTAACACATCTGACAACTTTTTCCTGTCTTCTGAGTTTTTTAGCAGGATCTACTTGACATATATGACAAGATCTCGCAACCTTTTTTCTTTAATTTACACCTCGTTGTTGCACAGAATTGGAGAAGAAGTATTTACTATACGAGAAAGGAATGTTTGCTGATGTAAATATTTGTATATCCGAGACTCGATTTTGAATGTTCAAAGTACAAAATTCTTCTTCTAATCGACGTGAAAATATTTAGCGGTTAGACAGGAAAAAAAGGGGCGAAATTAAGGATGATATAAAAAGAATAAGTAAGGTAAATGTGCTAGTAGTCGGCCATTCAAGCTATCATGAAAATTCAACCTATTTGTGATTATTGTTAATAAATTACTTCCTAAACATTTTATATATCGCTGTATTCTTTAGAATTTAAAATACATTTTAAAAGGCATTTTAAAAATACCATGTAGTTCGTTTAATAATATATTAATTTACAGTCGCAATGTACAAGAATATGTAAATATGTCATTTTTATTTTACCCCAGTATTTAGGTAATTAAAACAACCTAATTAGTAAATAAATAACAGAACTGTTTACATTTATTGCACAATGCACTAATGCATTAATTTACAAAAACAAAACATGAATTCTTTTTTGATGAGTAAAAAATAAAATAAAACAAAACAATTTTCTTTCAATGCATATAATAGAAAATAAGACTAAAAAAACTTGCTTTGCAATGACACTTAAAGTACTTTAGCAAAGGAACAAAATAAACAAATAAATGATTTATTTTGGATGTTGGTATAAGTCTGACCTACGAATTTTGTATATTTAACATGAAATTATGCAGAGTCGCATCCTACATATTTTTCACTGTTATCTTCTGCATCACTATGCAAATCGTTAATGCACATTCTACAATTCTCTTTGGTATCAATTTTTGGTGTAACCTTTTATCTTTGCCTTCAATTATTTTCTTTTTAATTATTTTCTTTAATTATTTTCTTTAATTATTTTCATTTATCGTCAATTACTTTTTTTCTTCTTCTTGTTTTTGTAGCTTTCTTTCATGCTTCATGTTTTCCTTCTGTAGCAAATGCATACGATTTTCGGCTGAAGATATCGTCGCTGGCATATTCCGAGCAGTTTTTTATTTTTAGTCGATTTATTAATAATATTTTGGAAAAATAAATGCTTCACGAAAGAAGAGTTTTCTTCCTTTATCAGATCGCTATCAATTTTCTTCTTTATTTTTTCATGTGGAAGTGATAATATTTCTTCAATAGCATTGCCATCCATTCTTTTGTTACTTATAATAATTGTAGATCGAACGTAATTCGGATCTTTATTTTCCTTTCCAAATTCTTCTGTCTTGTGAATATCTTGGCTTTCAATTAAATTTGGACTACTTTGACTCATTTCCTGAATCATTTTCATTTTACGATCAGCTTTCGATTCATCTTTGCGTTTCAAAATTTCAAACAATGCATTTATTCGAAATTTCGAAATATTCAATTTATTGGCGACCAATTACGCATTATTAGATTCAATCCACGATTATTTTGTATTTTAACCGCCAGCTACTGATTGTACATCAATCTTGAACACAATAGTCATCCGTGGAGATCATTTATTAGTTTTGCTTTTATTTTCAATACTAATAATCGACCCTACCGAAAAAACGAACATATTAGCCGCTTAATACTATTCTAACCTTAAAAACCTTTTATTTAAATATTGTTAATTACGTATATAAAATATTAATATTTAAAACCTACATTTATTAACAATAGACACTATTTTAGATCTCTGCTTCTGTTACTAAATTCATTGAAATTTTATCACGTAATATTATTTAGCTAATCGCCATCGAAACAAGAATTTTTGTAGTTCACAGTATTATCATTAGGGACATGAAATTCTATATACCGAAAGTGTAGGTATAGATTGACCACTAGCATATTTTATTTTATGCAATTTTTTTACTACTTCTTAGTTATCAGACATTTATTTTGAAAGAGGCTGATTACTGGCTAAGGACCAACTACTGACACATTTACCCTACATGTTGTAGTTTAACTTTGTATGGTATACTTGCATTTCGTCTATTGTATCTACACCAGATTTAGTTTGGTTATGGTATTCAGCAATTTCTGGCTTTCTTTTCATTCAGAAATTGTACTGCCAGTGTGCATTGATAACACTAACAGAACATTTTTCTTCTTTAGTAACTACGAACGAGTAAAGCGTAATATTTTCATGGTATCCAAATAAGAAGGAATACTGTTTGCATGTGTTTTGTGAAGCCATTTCTTTTGAAACGTTCTTTTTATTTCTCTCCATTGCTAAATACAATTATAGATGTTTGAAAATTGTAAACCATGTTTCACGAAGTCACTGTACGTTTAAAAACAAAACTGCAAAAATGTTAGTTCTTCGTTTTTTCTCTGGTTGGCTTCGTGGGTTCGTACACTTGTTTACATAAACAAGATAAAGGACTTTTTGTCGTTCCTTCAGAACCATCGTCATAGGAAATTAAGATAAGCACGTATACAAACAAAGAACAGATACCATTGACTTAAGCATGGAATTATATCGTAGTTTCAAATAATTAATTCACTTAAATCGTTTGAAACAGTTGATACTTAGTTGGTATGTTGTAAGAAAAGAAACTTAAGAATATCTGGAATGTAGGAAAGTGAAATTATCGCTTCGTATTTAATGTATCGGAATAGAACATTTGGAGTACCAAAGTACCTCGGTTGTCTAACAACAATGAACATTTTAGTTGTCGTAAAAAATAATATTGAAGTTTTCTTAGATATCTTAAATACAAGTATTTATGCACGACAAATAAAAATGTTATTATTCTTTAAGATATGAGTAAGCATTGTGTAAAAAGAAAAGTATGTTGTATTCATTTTCTTGAAATTTTACGGCCTAGTTTGTTTAAAAAGTAGAAAAAGTGTGTGCTTAATTAAAAATTAAAAATCTCAGTGATGATTAGTGATTATCATTACCATAGTTACTGTTATCGATAAATGAAAAAAGTAATCGCAAAATTTTGAATATATTTATAAATATTTATAAATTTGTTAAATATATTTTCTTTTTATTTTTAACAACGAGTTCGAACAGCAATTAAAAAAATCCATGAAGCTCGCGTGGGCATGGATTCCTAAGTCAATACCACCTTGACCCACAGTAGACGTGTTAACTTTTGTAAAATATCAGTTCGTTACAATACTGACAACGTATTGAACGCAGTGTAACAAAGAAGAAGATCGAAGCGCATAAAAAGGAAAGAGAGGGGACAAAGAAGAAGTGGAAAACGTGTAAATGATCAATTATCAGACGCTTCGGTTCTGTTTTCCGCGAGCGAAGAAAGAAAGCAAGCCACGATGTGATAAGGATTCACCGGAGACGAGCCAGACTCTCCATCCATTGTTTCTAGGAGAATTGCAATCATCGTTGGATTGCACCTCAGACTTTAAGGGGAAAGTCAAGACTGTGGGACTGATTATTCGGACGAAAGTTCAAGTGTGAAAAGGATACAATGAACGAAAGGTTCCCTTGATGCTTACAGGTGCCTGATTCATAGAGAGGATCGCGTCTTACGCGAGAGAAAGGATGATCAATGAAAGGAGAATTCCTGCCGGCTAATTAACCAGTAACTGATGAGTCTTGAAATTCATTGTAATCAGATCCACGATCGTGCGACAAAGCATACCAAGTGTATTTTCATTTTCTACCCAGAAGCAAGTCTCTTCAAAGTTTTTACTTCAATTATCTGTGGTCGTGTAATTGTGTCTTTGTTTCGTCACACGGTTAAACGTTTATTACTTTTCTAAATCGAATATGTAGTATATTAGTACTTAATATAAACGATTCATTTATATTACGTTTGAGTTCGCGAGGCCCCAGCGATAATACTTTTTGTTTATCGATAGAGCTTTTGGCCATATTTGACTCGACGTTAAACCAATTTACGAATTCAATTTAAAACATCTGTTAGACAGAGGTCGTTTTTATCGACGTTTGAAATTGCTCGTGGATCCTTATTTCTTCCATTTCGTACGAAAATAGAATTAAATTAATCGAAAATGTAATAAACAACCACTTTCGCTGAAACTCGTCACTCGACGCACCTAACTACGTACATGTGTACGTATATTCCTCTCATTATTTACCTCTGAATAAAATCAAGATTCACTGTGTACTCTATATACAAGGGAAGTAAATTGTTTCAAAAATCACGATATCTCCTTAGCATTGAACACCACTGTAAAACGATTTACACACATCAAACCTTTATAGAACCGATAACACTAATTGGTCAAGTGCAACCAAAGCCCTTTCCCATCCGCACGTTTGTCGTCCCTTCACCGTTGAATGATTTACTTTTCGAACTGTTCGATTACTCTTTGGAAGTTCAAGGGGCTCACCTCGTGCCATCGATGCGCCTCGAAAAACTTTTTCTCAGCCGTGAACCTCGGATCTCTCGAAACCCGGGATCGACAGCGTTGCAATTTGTTTCCTGGCGTGCACGGAGGGAGGAACGGGTCCTCGATTAAATACATCCCGATACGACGCGAGACAAAAACCGAACGAGAACATTCGTCGCAGCAGCACCGTGATTTACTGCCAAGTCAAAAGAGGTCGAATACAGGCGATCGCGAAGTAATTTGATTGGTTTAACTGGATCAACCACAACAACCGAGGCCTTCGCACACAGCTTGCCTGCGAAACGTAGACCGCTGTTACGATGCACAACAGTCGATATGGCTTTTCTTTATTCGTACATCAGCAAACCTTCTCACGGTTTTCATACACGTGCATTTCTAACAACGTTTTCCGTTCAATTGTTTGCATAGAATATCACCACGGCAACGAAATGTAACGATACGATGCTTGGAAACAATGAAATTTCAAATGGAATAATTTCTTTTATTTTTACGTAACGATTTTGTTCGCTGCGTTTAAAAGAAGAGAAGCGAACGCGTAAACTTGATACCGAAATAATAAAGACCTTCGTTTTTAAATGGACGTGGAACTACGGAGAGAATTTTATACTACTTCGATATAGGAAATTATTCGCGTGAGTTTAATTTTTATAACTCGTCCTCGACATATTACGCGAAGTTTATACAGAGTGGTATTCACGAAGTAATCGATAAAGTTTCTCGAAATATTTGCCAGGTCTTTCCGAATCGAAAAATCATACTCGCTTTTAGGAATTTTTCTAACGTTACCCGATGCTTTATCATTACTGCAACGAGTGCACTAAATTATTATCGATCGTAACGAAATATGTGTAAACGGTTAGAACTAAACACCGTGTTCTTACGAAAATCATTTTATCTTCAAGTTTAAATGAAAAGTTTCCGTTATAGAATAACAAAAAGAACATTAAATTCGTTTCTTGCCCACCTGCAGATTAATTGGTTTATTTGAAAATAAACGCTGCTTAATAGCAAATCTGGTGGACTTTGCGAAACTGAACTCTCATTTATAATTATTCAGTCAATTTTTTCACTTTAAAGACCAATTCCAACTCATTTCGAATCACGAAATTACAAAATCCATATTGACAATGGCTCGATTTAAGCAACAGGCTTCAGCTATATCCTTATATTGAAAAATTTATAAATATTCTCCAACAGCGAAACTACGAACAGTCTCTGTACAACAGTAATGTCACACAGAATTGATTTTCCAGAAAATTCTGTTTTTTTAACAAATCAATTCTATAAAACCTCCAATAAAACTTATAAGGTATGTTCGGGTGACTGAACTTTTCGAATTTGATTCTTCGATCGTCAGATGCACTAACATTCTAAAATTTTGAGTCCTTCCTTCGATCTTTATAGAAACAAAGCTTTCTAAGACACATATGCATGCATCGTTCATTGAAAATATTACATTTTCATATTAAAAGGACATTACTTAGGTACGAGTGATATAAGCTAAAAATTGTACATAATAAATATTTCTTAGAAAAACGCGAAAATTTGATAAACTTAAAAATCTATTTCTGAAAGAAATACGAAGCATTGGGTTCGATCGCTTTTCTTCTTCTAATGATCATTTACATAATTGTTTTAACTTCGATTATATTTTGTAGGTAAATAATGACTTTCAGTTAGTAGGGAACAATTTAAATCACCAAATCTTCGCTTCTTTAAAATTCAAGAATTTTTAAGACTTTACGGCAATGAAATGTTAAAATGTAAATAAAATATTAAACTTCCTCTGTAAAACGTTCAATTTATTTTAAAGGTCGTAGGTAAAGGTAGGGTGCTCCAAACTTTTCAGTGCCAAGGTACCTATGTCAATAGGTACAGATCCGTTCAAGAGTCATAAGACACACATTTTAATAAATTTTGGTTATATGATGTAAATTATTGAAGTTATTTTGCTTCATTCTTGCGTATATTTACGGATATATGTTCAGTTCTAGCTACATACAACAAAAAAATATTTAATTTTTCATAGGTTTTGAACAATGAAAAACGTACTTGAACTGTTAAAAAAGAAATGTTCAAAGTCACAAACGCAGCAACGAAACATTCTACAAGATGAATGGAGCAGTATTAATCAGAAAGTTATAAAAAAAAAAATTAATCACCAGAATGTCAAAATTAGTGTAAATATAATAGTACCTAAAGTACATGGTGGATATATTGATAAAAAAATATATAATTATTATTAACGACATTGGTGAGATTTGTGCAATTTATTGCAAATATTTTTTATTCCACAAATAACTAATAGTGCAACTTATATGAAAAGAATGTTCTTTTCACACATAACTAATACTACAATATAGTATATGAAAAGAATTTTCATATATATTTTTTCTCATATACGTATTTTCCACTATTTCTTTTTTTTTTGTAGGTCTTTATGACACTTTAGTAGATATTCTATAACTTTTGAGGGGAGATATGTGCTTTTCACGAGCACACCGAGTGCCTATGGCGCTCAGAAGGCCAAGCACGATAACCATAACAACGCCAGCATTATCAGTCCACTTTTACACTCTGGTTAGTCTACTTCCATTTACGCGTTTCACGTTTTTGTAGCCCATGGAAAGTCAAAAGATTTACGGCAACGATACGTCAAAAACACAAGAGCAGCTGGTGCA
Source organism: Ptiloglossa arizonensis (assembly GCF_051014685.1). NCBI lineage: Eukaryota > Metazoa > Arthropoda > Insecta > Hymenoptera > Colletidae > Ptiloglossa > Ptiloglossa arizonensis. The sequence goes on from NC_135057.1 coordinate 2,315,202, forward strand.
AACGATACACGACATAAACGATAATACCGGAAATCGCAAACGCAGTGACTGCACACGCTGCAACAACATTCAATTTATATTTGCCGATGAAAAACCGTGCAATTGAAATCAAAGTTAGACTTTACACAGGTTGAGAAACAATGCAACGAGAGAGACCAAACGCGAAATAAAAATGTTATCGTTTCGTCGTAAGAACACAGATCTATGTAGAATCTTATTGCATCTAATGCCGTTCTTTCCTTGGAAGTTTGCCAAGAATCCCGCGCTCATTATCCAAGTTCGACGAGAATTCTTTTCAGAAAAGTTTATTAGCATCCCTCGAGCAAACGCCCAACAGCTTCGTACGTCTTTCATGGTAAGGTCGGGTTTCTCCATTGCGAAATAATGACGTACGCCACAAAAGAGTTTTCAGGATACCTTAAAAAGCTGAGGATGCCGCCTTTTAACCGTCGAACTGCTCCCGACAGTATTGCACGAGAGAACGGTATGTCAATACCTTCCCGTTGTTAGAAACGAACGCGCTTGCACAAATAAAAATTTCATTGAAAGGGACGATCCTTAATCAATCAACCAACGAGACCTGTTTTTGATTGAAACACAGTGCGACGTAACGTTCAAATTGTTACTCCGACATTTTGAAACACAATTGGAACGATTGATAAATTTTAAGAAAAAAAGGTCTAAGATAATTTCTGTTGGTTTGTATTCCTAAAATGGTCTTCCTTTATCGTGTTCGAACCAAGTGGATTTGTAACATCTGTGAAACAACTAGAATTACCATGTCATTTGTAAAGGATATTGCTGTTTTTATAGGTAGAATGCAAAATGTCGAGTAACTGAAATGTTGACCTTAGAGAAATCTGTTAATGGAAAACGTGATTATTGGAAGAAACGATGTACATAAGATCTTCTGGCCTACTTTCGATATGTTTGAGTTTGAGAAAGAATTGGTTTTTTTCTCCTTTGTCGATGAAGCAATAACTCCACCGCTAACGGGCAATTGTGAGAGACTAATTGTACCTATAAACTTGATGCAAATATATTTAACTTTATCGATATATGTACGCGAATACATATGGTAATTGAGATTTGTAAAAAAAAAACGATATTGAAAAATATGAAAAATTAATTTAAAAACTATATCTTAGTTTTCAATAATTGCGTATCGAGGACTTGGAAAAATATTACGTATATTATTCTCAAACTAGTTTTGAAGCATAGTCATTATTTCATAAATGACGCCCGAGCATCGATCTAAAAAATCTACAAACTCCATTTTTCGCTTAAATTTCTTATCTATTTATACAAGATATTTTTCATCGTATGTTAGAAAGATAGTAATTCGTATTCATGTTTGTTTAATTGTAAGTCAAGATATAAATGAAAATATTTGTAGAAGAAAGCCACCGATACTGCGAAGATTATTGACCTCAGTTTGAAATAGAAATCGCCAACTACCCCGCTTTCAAGTTAACTGGCGATCGCAATTTTATCACGTGAAAATGTGAGTTTAACTCTTCCATAAATTAATAAACTAAAAATAGTAATAGGTACGCGACAAAAACGGGAGTTTACAAACTAAAATCGTTTTTGAGAATAATATCTCGTAATCTTGGGTAAGTCGGTATCGCGTTAACGGGAATCAGTGCTGCACGTTCGAATGTTAATTTGCTTTGCGAAAGAACAAGATTACGTACCTCATGATCGACATAGTATGGCTCGCGAAGGTTTTCTGGTACTCGGTTGTTGTACGCCTTTGACAAGAGCCATTTCACGGAGGCACGTTGTTTGGCCTAAAACGATAAAAAAGAACACAATTAACCATTATCCTTTTCACTAGGTTTTTGTAAATTCAGATACCAACAGTCACTCGCTATGAATATCTTTCGTGGGTTTCTTATGGTGAAAGTAAGAAACTCTGAACGCTGGGCAGATCTTTTTAACGATCAAAGTGAATTTCTTGCGGTCGAAGCAAAAAGCTGTTTCAATGCTAAATAGGTCTTTTTAATGATCAAAGTAATTGCACTGCGTTAGTTCCTACTAAAGAACATAAAATTGCCCAATTTCTAATACGAGGCAGCCTTTTTAAGAGTTTAACGCTTTCGAAATTATTACTTTCTTATTGCAGTTGTTCGTGAAATTTTGCTCGTGTGTTTAATTGCAAAACAGAAATTATAATTTTGTGGACGTCCTATGGTTGAAGCTCGATTGTGTACAAAGTTAAATTTTATTTACAACCATCGAATTAAACGAAAAAATTCTTAAAAGAAAAAAGAAGTCTTTCAACTTTTTATCTTCTTATTAACGTGAAATTAGTCTTGGAATTGAAACGAATTGTACAATTTAACTAGTGCATTCGATACTAGAATAACTTGTAGGAACACGTTTAACACGTAAAAAATTCAACGGTTAAAATTGTTAAACTAATCTAATTTCGAATTTTGTATCAAGATATTGGAACACTCGAATTCATGATATTTATTATAATTATTGTAACCGATACATTCTTGTTTCGCGAAATATTACTACCGTATTTGCTACATAATCTTGACAGTAATCAACGAACGATCATCAATCAGATAGGCACGTTCATTATCACACCTTCCACCTAACAATAAGATGAGCCACTTTACCTAGCACTTGAGACGCTCCTCCGCGCCATATTGTTAGTAAAATACTCGAGTTCTACGTCCTCACCTAAAATCGTGAACCGCCCTAGAGTAGTGCTTTGGTGAACAAATGACCTACTATTTTCAATTCTATCCAGACACTAACGCACGTTCACCAAAACGTGAACGTACAATGCAAAATTTGTCGATTTATTTCATCGTTGCAATTTCTGATACGACAAGTTTTTAATAACGCGACGCTCGAAAATAGAAAACGTGTTCCTGCGAAAGCGAAATGTAAATTTTCCTGTACAATATACGTAGTAAATATGAAAAATGTCGAAAAGTTTCAATTCGTACGGCTCCTTTTCGAGCTATTAGGTTCGTCGATTTATTTTTATAAAAATGGTACTACTGTTTAATGAACTTGTGTGAAGTTTTTATATAGATCTATCGACTCGTTCGTATATTTACAGTTGTTCAAAGTTGAAGTGTCATAGTATTTTTCTACAATGGAAAAACGACAAACTTTATTGAACAACCTATTACATCAGCATACTAAGCTTTTGCTACAAGATTTTGTTTGTGGAATTTCGTGTTGAAAAACCACCGAGAAAATATTTTCACCCGTAATTATGAAATAACTTAACATGCGCACTATGAGTCATATACAAAATGGCGACAAGAAATGTTTTACTCTTAACCCTATGGTTCCAAATTCTTACCCTTCGTGATAAAAGACTCAAATAGGTATATATATTATTGATTTCATTGAAATAACAAATATGTCCTGGTAGAGACACAATTTGAAATAAGTCTTCGATAGCCCTTATTAATTTTGCAAATTTCCTAGCAGAGAAAGTAGATATATGAAAAAAGGAATCAATGAACAGAAATAGTAAAAGTATCTAATAAATGGAATTTGTGTTTTTCATCCGGAAACTTACAAAAAAAAAAACAGTTAACATTACTTGCTTAGAATTACTTCGCAATAAATTTCCTGCTAATAAAAACATCGCTCGTGAAGTTTATTAAAATTGATTTATATACTACTAAAATAGATCAAAATAAACCAATATTAGTAACATACGTTTGTTTCACAAAAATATACAGTAAATTAAAGATAATCGTAACCATATATGTATATATGTATGTACAATAATTAGTGGTGTGCTTAAGCAATTTCGCAAAATCAAGTGAAAAAAAAATTCACGAATAGTTACTTAAGAAAATTTTAAAAAGTTACCAATACATATTGGTATTAAAAATAAAAGCAAATTGCTCGCGTTTTCAAATTTAATTACGATAATACCAGAAACTAAGTCATACGATAGTCACGGAATTGTACGACTATTCTTGTCAGGTGGAATGCCAATTTATAACATTGGGTGAGGCTCTAGATCGTGAACAAGTAAAGGGGGTCAACGAAGTCCAGTCAATTGTTATCGATCAGCAGAACCACTATTATACTGTCGTCATCCTTTGTTAAAGCCAATCTTAAATAACGCTTTATACCGCATTTCATGATCAACACAGTTAGCCAAAAAAGGCATCTTTTGCGTCACGCCATTCGTGAAAGGTATAATAAAGAGCCAAAAATATCGTGCACCTTGGAAAAGTAACTTTTCTCGAGTATACATAAATTGTAGATCTATGAAAGTAAAATTGTTTAATTCGACAATTTAATTTATAATTTCTTGATTCGTTTTCAACGTACAATGATCCACAAAAGTGATCAAAAGTAAAATTCGTTTAACTCAATATTATTGGTATTTCAATAGCATTTAAAAAAAATGTAATTATACGTAATTAATGTAGAACTTTTAATATTTAAAATAAGATAAATACAAATCCAAGAAAAATATTTTTCTTTGAGCAAATGAATTACATGTATTATGTGGTACAAAGAACACGAATTAAATGTATTTCTACATAAATCTTCAACTTTACAAAAATATAAAGAAACATTTAGATGCTGAAAATCAGCATTGAATAGTCTCAATTAAGTTACGGTAAAAAATACGATCAGATCATTATTAAAATAAGCTTAGAAATATGAATTGTGATGTAGATCACTAAATATAACTATTACTTCACTTTTATTATTCTTTTTCTTATTCTTCCTGTCTGTTCGAATTATGGTAAAAACCACATATCTGCGGTCTTGGTATTCGCAGTTTTACGTATCGACCAATCCATGATTGGTTGCGATTCGAAAAAATTAAATAAACAATACTTAAATTCTCTTCGGGCTGTTGTTAATCGTCTGTGTCTGAGTTTACATACTATCTTTTGAAACAAATCCAATCTAAAAAAATGTATCGATTTTTCGCTGTGTTTTCAACCGTTAATTGTTTAGCAACCGTTTGTATTATTATGTTTCACAGCTTTTATTATTATATCCTTATTATTATAGTTTATTATTATTGGCTATAATTATTGGTTAAATTGTTATATTGTATTATTAATTATTTTCGTTAATTCGTTAATTATTTACGTATCAGTGATTGAAAACAGTTATAATATTGATCACGGAACTTCAATCATTTTAAATCAGTTATGAACGAATGAATGACTTACATATATCGTTTATAAAACGTTTCCATAACGTTTTTGTATAAGTTACAATACATATGTAGATTAAATATTAATAATAATCGATCATACTTAATTACTTGTAACTTGTTCGTTAAATTTTAACATAATCATCGCTTGTAATTGCCAGTGGAATTTCGTACAAACTAAGAATTAAGAATCTGAACAAACTACATGTACGTATTTACATACCAAAATTGATGTGGAACAGCTGTCAATTATAGGACGCATTCTGAGACAGTCATTTCAAATTCATTTCAAAATAATCGCCAATAATGTTAATAATTCTTTAAGAATTGTACGCTACGATTAATTTAACACTATATTTAAAGCATTGTTAATTAATGCTAACACTAACAGCACTACCGTCACTTTCAACGAAATATAATTTTTCTTTCGATCGAAGTATTCGCCTCTTACTCAGGAATATAACTGAACGCCACGCTCGGGTCCCGCTGGTTCCTTAGCCTAAGGGTTACGTTTGTTTATAAGTTTCTTATTACTGAGTCTTCCTTGCTCTCTCAGGTTTCACATTGCAATACTTCAGTCGATGTAGAAAGAGCCGAATCGAAATTCAGAAAGATAGGACATAAGACCATTGCACGTGTTTCTTCTGTACTTTCTACAATTGTACAAATGTATTTATTTGAAATAGCATAAAGTAAAATACACGTAAAGAAAATATAAGGAAAAACTAAAAAAAATAAGGTATACACTAGGAGCTTCCTATATTGCAAAATTATTGATTTAATTAATATTCCAAATTCGTATCTCTACTTAAAGATAATACCTAAATTAGATTATATTTATATAATTAAGGTAAAATACACAATCTAATTGTATAATTGAAGAATTAATTTACGGAAATAAATTGTGTCTGCGATCAATTTCACTAAAAACCGATAGACCCATTGACGTCAAATCGTACCGACCTCCCGAGTGTCACAAACAAGACATTCACCGACAAGTAGACGACATGGTAGATAAAGGTATAATAGAACCATTGGATTCCCCTTACAACGCACCCGTATCGGTTGTTCCTAAAAAACCAGACTCATCGGGCAAAAAGAAATGAAGGGTTGTCATAGATTTCAGGAAACTCAACGAACATACTAACCAGAACGCGTATCCTCTCCCGAACGCAGACGAAATTATCCAGTACTTAGGCGAAATTCTTTTCCGCTTTAGACTTATCTTCCGGATTCCACGAAATTCCTATGAAATTCGTAGATAAAAAATACACCGTCTTCTCCACTCCTGATGGACATTTTCACTATCGACGAATACCATTTGCCTAACTAAAAAACGCTCCAGCTACTTTTCAACGTATGATGGATACAGCGTTGCGCGGACCGACAGATAAATATTGTTTCGTATATCTAAATGACGTAATAATTTCCGGATCAATTATACAGGAACACGATAGAAATCTCACTATTATTTTCCAAAGACTTAGAGAAACTGGACTAAAACATCCGGCTGACAAATGCGAATTTTTAAAACCTGAGTTAGAATATTTAGAACGTGTAGTTACCACGAACAGGGTAAGGCCTAACCAAAAAAATTACAAGCTATTGTTGTTCCGTTCTCTCCTCCTATCACTTGGATCTCTGGAGGAGAGATCCTTTGAATGATTTATCCCCGTACGAGCCCCCAAATAACTGTTGCTCTGATGTGGTATATTAAAGTATATTTAATAATATTATATATTACAATGATGATAGTGTTAGATGTAGTGTCAGTGGTTAGTTTCGCTGGATACGTCTTTTAGTTGTCTCGTCTTATCGTCTTTTTAGTCATACCGTCCGCGACACACTCTTCGGACATACTCTCGTCGTCATACTTTGTCATACTCTGTTCCTACGTTCTTCTCGCGCTCTATATAGTCATTCCCATTCGTTCTCTTTCATTCCAATCCTCAGTCTCTCTCACTTCAGACATTCGGCCACGTTCGGCCATCCCAATCACCCGTCTTTTCTAAACACTCTTCACTTTCTCCGAACCACATGTATTTCCTTTCATCCCCATGCATTCTCACGCTCGGTCGTCGCACAAGACCCCCTGTAAAGGATACTCGTGTCTTCCAGGAAAGCTAGCGGGCCAATCGGCGCTAAATGTTTACTTCAACTCGAGTCCAACCGCGCACGTTATCTTGTTTAGGCCTACGCTCGAAACAGGCCTAAGCGGACGCCGAAAATCCGATACTACACTATCAACAATTTTCCAATACCAAAAACCGTTACCAATATCAAATCCTTTAAGGTCTGGTTGGATACTACCGTAAATTTATTAAAAAATTATTCTAAAATTTCTAAACCTTTAACCGACTTAAGGAAAAAGAACGTAACGTACCATTGAACTCAATGCCAACAGGCTAGCTTTGACCATTTCAAACAGAAACTATGCGAAGAACCCATACTGACGTATCCAGATTTCACTGAAACCTTTACCTTATCTACCAATGTTTCCAATGAAGGACTTGGAGCTGTGTTATCCCAGAACGGACACCCGTGTTGCTATATATCCAGGGCATTAAATAACGCTGAAAAAAAATTATTCGACAACCAAAAAGGAACTACTGGCTATTGTTTGGACTTTTAAAAGACTCAGGCCTTTTGCCCAATACCTATTGGGCAAAAAGTGTATAATTCAAACCGACCATCGAGCCTTAAAGTGACTTCAAAATGCAAAAGACCCTTCTTCGAGGCTCGTGCGCTGGCGACTAAGCCTCCAAGTGTACAAATATGAAATTGAATATCGAAAAGGGAAGGAAAACACAATTCCCGACGCTCTATCCCGACTATACCCTGCACGACGAATATCTAGAATTATCGCCGATAAGATCCTATCCACAGACGAAGCCCTACCTTTAGACCCATTGACAGACCGTGACAACACCAATAACGACCCGGACACTCAATTCTTGACAGAGTACTTAACTTGGAAACAGACTCCCGATGCTTCTCCAATTATACAGACACCCAATAGACACCAATGAACGCAAATTACAAAAGATATGCTAGGAGAATACAATTTAACTGGCTACACACACCAAAACACCTATTAGAATTTCAAGTACACCCTAAATTTTTACGTGTCGGTATTAACGACGAATCTAGATTTACCAATTTCGAGACGGTTAGGATTCAGCTGATGCTCAGATTTTTGTCGAAACAATACCCTGGAAAAAGGTTACGATTCTTGGCCTGTCCACCACGCGAATACACTCCTGAAGAAAAACGGATAATAGAATCGCATAATGCAAACACAGGCCAACACCTAGGAGAAAATAAAACGATATTCCGCGTGAAAGAAAATCATCAATGGACGGGATTAGAAAACGATGTATGCGACTTCGTCAAAACTTGTGACACTTGTCGCAGATCACAATTAACGCGTATCAGACCCCAGGAAGAAGCTATAATTCCCGACACACCTGTAGAGCCAAATGACAAAATCGCGCTAGACACGATCGCAAATGATTTGCAAAAACGCGGAAAGGAAATTAATTTATACTTTCGATTCAGAACGTACTGACCAAATACTTAATACTTATACCTTTGGCAGATCAGCAAGCACCGTCAATTATTAACAAATTACTCGAACACTACGTTTACATCTTTTTCTTCCTCAAATATATCCTCACAGACCAAGGAACGAATTTTGTTTGCAAGCTCATGGACTCATTTGAGAGAGCTTTCAAAATTAAACATATTAGAACCACCAGTTTCCACCCCCAAAGCAACGGGGCTCTTAAAAGCACCCATATTTAAAGGATAACGATTAGGAAATTTTAGTTTAACGAAAATTTAAATTTAATTTGCATGTCGTCGTTCATGAGGCGACCGGTTTCACTCCTTTTGAGCTTACCTTATGATGCAGTTTCTTTTAGATCCTATAGATTGTTTTATATAAATAAAAGCACAAAAGCATATAGATGTAGACATAGGAATACTTCACTTGATATTTAGAAATAAAACATGCAAAATTTTACGTCTTCTCTGTTTAACAATCGGTAGATTTACACTCACCTTTCTTAATGGCCAGTTTGAACATACTTTCATCGATCCATTAATTTAAAGTTAAAAAGAAAGTTTATTTTTCAATCTAGAAACACAATAAAACTCATACTTTGCCGATGACTAACTGTTTACAATTCTTGAAGTACCTTTCGTTCGATTTAAAAATGTTTCTTAATATTTTTTAATCCACGTGACACGACGGTAGAATGTGGAACTTGTACAGTTTCTGGACTGACTTCTTCAATTATTACAATTGAATTTTGACTCGTCGACAGTTTGCAAACTTCTTTCATCCAATTCCAGATTTTGTCCTTTAGTTAGGGCTTGATAGCATTTCGTTTGAAGACTACTTTCACATCTTCCACCCACCTCTCCAAATGTCTTTTAAGCGAAACTAAGAAACAAAAACCGATACTTGCAGTCACGCTAATTTGTTTTATAAAATTTTTTAAATGTCCACTTACGATTAAAAAGGTTAAATTAATATAACACATAGCCTAGTACTTTCGTTTTTTTTTTCCTTTTTACTTTTTTTACTCAATGATTCATTAATTTTTTATACAATCCCGATCCAATAAAAACATGTATTACTGTTATTGAAATTAATACAAATAATTAAAACCTCTTTCCAATAGCACATGGGATTCGAAATTAATTGTACGTCGTTTCGAAAGTAGCGCTAAATATAACACGAATCTGTAATTGAATAATAAAGTATATTATAGGTTTGAATAAAAAGCACTTTGTTTGCGTTTCCAAGTGGTAATTTTCAAATGCTGCCCGCGAAACGTTGCATTACGCTTGATTAAACTTACTTTAAAAACAAACACGAAACTGTTTCTTTTTTTTTTTTGAATGCACGTTACACCAAAGTAATCGATTATTAAGCTCGCTGTTAATTAAAAAGAAGAAGGGCGATTGTTAAACGAAAAACTGACCCCGTTCCAACAAGTTCCATTTGCTCTAATTAAATCTCAATAAATTTCCCTGTATCGGTACTTAGAAACCATCGAAATAAATTGCAATTCAAATTTAATAAAGACGATGAAGCGATGCAAGCCATTATCAGTCGTTATCGGGTGTTATTTTCATCGTGCTATGATCGACAGAGGTGTGGCTCGATCCAATAACATACAAGTAATTTCCAGGAAATTATCAGTTTTATTCGAAACGAGGGTGCCGTTAAATAAACCGTGAAAGTGCATATCACTGACCATAAAATTGCACGAAGATTCGCACGTAATATTTCTCGAGGAGCAGGAATGTAGGTCACGAAACGAGACGTGGGCAAACTTGTCAAAAATTTCACTCAAATTACAAATTTTCCTCGAAAATATGAACGTAAACGTACAAAATTCTGTTTATTTTTTCCATAATACGTTTCTCGTGAAAATTACATTGCAGACAAAATTGTTACTATTACACAATGGAAAAGGTAAATCGCGTCAACGATGAAAGAATAAGAAATTACAACTGCGTATCCAGTATATGTAAATTGTACAACGTGTCTATTGTACAAATGATTAGTTCTTCTGATTTATTGTCAACGATAGAATTTAAGTGCTACAAATTTTTCAAACATCGGTTTATAAAGTTAAACGTCTTTGCAGGAACATATAAATAATAAATACACATTTAAAATGTCATGAATTTAACCTCAACTAATTTTCATTCTTTTGTTTAAATTAGTAAATCACTTTAGACCAATTTGTCGTTACTTTTTACAAACTCTTAGTACAATATTATAAAAGTGCCTATTACATTTATTCATTTTGTGAACCCCAATTCCTTATCGAAAAGTATTAATATAGTATAAATAGAGAATTGTAAAAACACGACACGCAACAATAAAAAAAGAATCCTTGAAAGCTGATGTTAGCCAACACGATCTTCAAAGGCGTACCTTGTTGTTGTTACATAATCGTTTTACCTATAGACATGATTATTCAAGTAGAATAACGATCTACATACATAACCGACATTGACTCGAGTGAACATTCGAGTCATGAATCGCCATTAAACGCGCCAATCAATCGCAGTCACACATTCAATTGCAGAACACACAATTACGAACAATTTCAAAACCTTGACATTCTTAAATAAATGTCAGTGCTACCGGTATGAATTGCTAGATATACTGTTTGCTATCTTGTAAATATAGATGTGAGCATTCCCACAATTACTGTTGAATAAAACTGTTACAATTTAAAAACAATCTAAGTATTTTAATTTAAGTTATTCCATCAGTCACCGATATTTATGAATCTGTCTAATTTTGACGCAACAATCGACTATTTTGCAATTTTTAAAAAAAGTCTTAGAAATATAATTGTAACGTATTATTGTGACATTCGAAAAATTGACAACGTTATAAGACTTCGAATTGTTTTTTTTTTTTTTGCGTATTGCACAGTTAGGCGTGAAACGTTAAAGCTGTTTCTTTCGAGACAACATTTTTCAAGCCTGTGATGTAATCTGTTCGAAATAAATAACCAATTGATTTGAAGTTTTATACACACATATGTAAAATAAATATCGCCCGTTTCAAAATCGATCCGATACCTATAGGATATATCGGTAAAGGTCTTTTTACCGCTGAAAAAATAACATTTTACGTAAGAACTAAGTTTTCTTTTAGGATTCTGTAATCTTTAAAATTCTCCATTTTTTATAAGTATATATTTTTTGTAACAACACTCAGGACGATTAAAAATCTCTTTGACTTTAATGAACACAATGTGTGTTACATAAACCGTAAAGACAATTTCATTATATTGCGTGCGCAATTATGTATAACATCAACAAAATCAATAATTTCTACTTAAAAAAATTCCGATAGTTTATTAGAACGTAAGTAAATAGACAGAACATTTAAAATTAGTATATATAATAGCTGTTTCTTTAAATCTAAAGAATCGTATAATTTTATATTTGTGATGTTTCATTTGTGAAAGTTGGTAGTTCTCTTATAAATAATTCTTCTAAAAAAAGTGACACCCAAATTTTCGACGAGAAAAAATGAACAGTAACAACGAAACATTGGTTTTGTAACAACAATACAGAAACGTGAATATAAAACTTACATATTGAAAAAAGAATGCAGAGTTTAAATCTAAAGAAATAAAAAGTTTCATATTTTCAGCAGTTTTCACATGCAAGTATCTCTTAACAAAATTTGTGAAAACCTTATAAATGGAAAAAAGGAGTATGGCAAGCTTTTTCTGAAGGAAATCTTTGCCGATGATAAAGTGAGTTCTGTCTTCCTTAAAACATAAAAGTCATTTTAGGATTAAATTCTGACAGGGGATGAAAAGTGGATATTGTATCATAACTTTAAATGTAAGAGACATTCGTTGTATCAACTATGACTTTTCATAGTAGCGACAAATTCAAATTTAGAAAGCTTTTAATTTAATGAAACTTTGCAAAGAAATACTTTTTCATAGGAAAATATTTGCATCACTTTCAACTGTTTACATAACTGGCTAAGAGTTTACATAAATAAAAAAAATTGTATTTGCACGTTGGGGAATTAAGTAGAGTGATTCTCGCTTTCAAGTTACGATTTGTTTCCCCGGATTCAAGTAACAGAACCAACCGCGCCACAGTTTATGTTTACTCTTTGACTTCTCCATTATTCAAAGCTTTTGCAGTGACTGTAAACAGAGATTACGATTTCCAAGGATTTGTATCTTCGTAGCTTACTTAGTTACACAAGGTGGGAGCAAATGAATAAGACCAAAAATAGCAGATAAGTCATTCCTGTATCATAAACCCGGCCCACGTCGCTATTCGTAAGATCCCCGAACTCGTAATGTGCCGTTTGCAAGCGATGCAAATAACAGTGTGTCGCGTGGTCTCCATTAAAAAACCACGGTGAATAAGCAAGACAATTGCTTTGGATCATCTGACCTGGTAAATAAATTCATCTTGGGTGTACAGCCTTCGAGTTCGGCGCACCGTGTAGCACTCTTCTAAAGAGATTAGGAGTTATTGAATGCACATTAGTCAGCATTCGATACTTCTTTTTGTTATTTTTTATTTACGCTATGAACCCAGTACAGGGTTATTAGCAGCATGCACATTGATGTGCATACTAACAGTACAAAGCAAGAAGTGGAATACATAGGTTAAGATTACCCGAAGATACATCGTTATGTATCGTTATATATAAATAAATGCTTATTACTAGTGATATTCAATACTTCTTGATGTCGATTGTTGACGTAATTTACGTTGACGCAGAATACTTTTTAAAATAGAATTGGTAACTGAAACGTAGATTTGTAAATTGCAGCAACATTGTACCTCGAAAAGAAAGCATTTCCCACGTGGACACGTTTTCATTGGTTTGTAAATGGCGACCGGCATAAGTTAAAATGCAAAACGAAAGCGTAAAATATTATACGGTTGCTTCGTTTGTAGAATGGTTAATTTATTCACTCCGTTATCTCCGCTTTACTTCACCGTACGATTAATTTCAATGTCGGGCAACGACGCTTCGTTAGAATTTAATTTCATCGAGAGCCACCTTCCCTTTGTTTCCCGACCGATCGTTTCCTTTAATTGGAATTTCTTTTCCTTCCAATTATTCCGTTCCTCTAACGATATAACAACTGACAGCTTTCAGATACCAGACAATGGTACGACACGCGCTTCACTGAAAATTATAATACTAATTGCATTTTGACTTCAGTTTAAGATAATGTAATACCATTCTCTGGCTTACACCTGCAGCCTGATTTCATTAAATTAGCCAGTTAAAGTTAGCTGGTAAAGTTTGAACAGAGTTCGTAAAATTTTCTCCCGCGCAATGGAAAAATTTGTTACAATTTAGAAAACCTTTTCGTGAAAATTCAGTTTACTCTCCGTTAGGTAGAGTAACGTGTCGTGTTGATGAAATTTCAAGAAGTATCCAAATTACAGAACTTTTACATACATCGCGTCTTGTTCGATCGAGTTACTATTATTGTGCAACGCACCAAAATTTCGTAAATAATTCGAATATATTATCTTCGAAGACTTTTCAAAACGTGGGTAATCTTTTTGTAATCGGTAATAACACAAGTCTTTGAGTATTTAACTGTACGAAATTCTGGCGCATTGAATAAATTACATAATTCTGCATAGTAAAATGATAAAATATTTTTCAATCAAGGACGAACGTAAGGAAAATTCATACTGGATGTACTTAACGATGAGATTGGAAACTCTTCGAATCGTTTCGAATTTGTAAAATTGTGGAAAAATTCGAATCATTTTGAAGACACAAGAGACACTAAAGTTTATTACTTATACATACTGTTTATTCCCTACTAAAATCATATTCAAAATTAATATAATACAGTATAGATTTTTATTATATTTCCTCCATTTGAATAAATCTTTTCGTCGGATATTAATGTGCGTAGACAGAACGGAATTGATTTTGCCAATTTCGCGAGATGGGAATGCTTTGAAACATTATCTTTGAAATATTCTAATGGTATTCGACATTGATACTTTTGACTCCAGCAATATTCGAACGATGCTTCGGTAATGAACTGTACACGGCACACGGTTAACTTTTTGAAATGTAATGTATACGAACAAAATTTAAGCTCGTCCAAAAAATAATTCGTTGGCACAGTTGATCCATTTCGTCTTTCAGTCGACGTGGTACAATTGGATTATCGGTGCAACTGTAAACCGATCGACACTCCATCACATTTAGCTCACACATTTGGCACAACCAGGAGTAATTTCGAAGAATTTTTACAGATTTTTTTCAAACGAATTAGAACCCTTTTTTAATACTATTTTCTCTTCTTTTTCTTATTCCCAAGATATCAACATTCACAATTTGTAACATGTACATACTACGGACTATAAAAGCAAATAATGTAAATCAATGTACTCGGTGTTGATAATTCCAATTTTAGAGAGTTTCCTTACGATTTTACATTAATAATATTGCTTGTATAAAAGTAATAAAAATACCTGTAAGATACCGAATTCTCATTAAGCTTTCTAATTGTACCAAAACTCTCAAAACTTTCAAATCTTCCAAAATAATCGATACATTTTCATGTATTTTAGGCTTCGAATCGTGTTCGAAGTGATTCAAATTTATCGCTCGATACACAATACCTATTAAAAGCGATTCGAAGCGTTCCAAATCCCATTACATTAAGTATACTCTTCTAAAATTTGGTAACAAAATTGACAGTAGCATTTGTTCTAAACTCGAGAAAACTTATTCGAAAATAATAATTTAGGCATAACGAAACTGACATTGTACCAATTATAGAAAATAAAGTGACACATTTTGCAAGAGGAAAAAATTGAAGAAGTTGGTCTCTGTGGACGATGAATCTTTTTTTTCGCGAACCTGTACATACTTTCCTCGAATACAGTTTACTCGAACGGATGGTAAACAAAATTTCACGGACATCCGAGGCATAAAAATCCTCGTTGCAATTTACACTGCTTCGCCGCGAGCCTGTAAGATGTTAAGAAACGACTCTTCTCGGTAAACATCCGGGCGTGGCGAAAAATAAAAAAAAATATTTTCTCTCGACCGACAATTCACGGAAGCGACTGCAGGCGATATCTACGGTGCGGTGCGTCCATTGTGGATGCGTAAGTGACGAGGCTGCACGTGTTACACACGGGAACATACCGCGCTGAAGTATTAACACGCAGAATACGGCACGCGTGCATGTACGCGAGGTTTTACGTTCGTCTATAAAAAGAAGCTCGTGTCATCGCTAACAACCAGTTGTTGCACGACAGGGAATATTGCGTTACACATATAAAGAGAAAGAGAGAGAGAAAGAGAGAAAGAGAGTCAAGCTCGATCGATTCTATCGCGACACAAGTTTCGGTTCGATGATCTCCGATGAGCATCCACGACGAACTACCTACGTCATTGATCTTTGTTAGATCCAATCGGACTTGGGACAGTTACAGATGTTTCTTGCGTGCAAGAACATCAGAGGATGTATCGCTGCGCAGCCTATCTCAAAATGAGGGTTTCTCGCGTTAGTGCGAGAAGACGTTATTTAACACTAAAGGTAGCACATTTCACGCGAAAGACTACACTCTGCCGACTTTTGCAAGAATCAACGAAAGCTCCCAAATCGTTTTTAATCAAAAATTGTTTAATATTTTGTATACTTCGAATACGATGGCTGCATATTTTTGTCATTGAATTGCGATTAAATTAAGTATACTTTTTTATAGAAAATTTAACACTAAAGGTAGCACATTTCACGCGAAAGATTGCACTCTGCCGACTTTTGCAAGAATCAACGAAAGCTCCCAAATCGTTTTTAATCAAAAATTGTTTAATACTTTGTATACTTCGAACGCGATGGCTGCATATTTTTGTCATTGAATTGCGATTAAATTAAGTATACTTTTTTATAGAAAATTTAACACTAAAGGTAGCACATTTCACGCGAAAGATTGCACTCTGCCGACTTTTGCAAGAATCAACGAAAGCTTCCAAATCGTTTTTCATCAAAAATTGTTTAATATTTTGTATACTTCGAACACGATGGCTGCATATTTTTGTCATTGAATTGCGATTAAATTAAGTATACTTTTTTATAGAAAATTTAACACTAAAGGTAGCACATTTCACGCGAAAGATTGCATTTTGTCGACTTTTGCGAGAATTTTAAGTACAACGAAAGCTTCCAAATTGTTTTTAATCAAAAATTGTTTAATACTTTGTATACTTCGAACACGATGGCTGCATATTTTTGTCATTGAATTGCGATTAAATTAAGTATACTTTTTTATAGAAAAATTATACATTGTATTGCATAATTTTCTAAGTCGAAAACCAACAATATTATCGACAGTAATATTACCAGATAATTTGAACGAAGAACCATAACATTTAACTATTTGATAAATACGTTATATCCTGAGTATAAGTGCTAGGATCATTTACATTCCTTTGTCAACACAAACAAACTTCAAGGGTAATTTCAATATAAATTGTATCGATTACATGGCTTGTCAGTATCGCCATAAATTCCTGAAAGAATTATTAACACACGCTTTCCTGTCACCTCCAAAACGCATTTATTACAAAATACTTGATCTTTTTGCTTTTCATTTGTTACAAAGAGACTTTATTTCAACGTAAACGCAAAACTGATTACTTTCGAAACGAGTCAAAGGGTCTTTCCCCTTTACATTTTGTCATAATCGATACCGGTACGGTGTTTACTCGATGTAAATATATTAATAAGGTAGCATTGGATACATTTCTACAGAATTGAAAATTATGATTGATTTGTGTGAATTTGTATCGATGAACTAAATTCCGTTTCGAAGACGTAACAACGAGGATTTCGAAATAGTAATCCGATGAGAAGGTACATAAACCGATTGACGTTTACAGATCAAAGTATGATATACGAGAATGCCGAGATTATTATAAGAAACTATAAAATTAGATAGTATAACAAACATATTATACAATACGAGACTTAAACACAGAACAAAGAAGTTTAGTCGATAGTGACATAGCGACCGAAAGAATAAAATCGTCAAAGTAATAGTTTTTGTAAAGTTGCTTCGAAGAAAATTATTTTATCTAAGAGTAGCATTGCACAGTACCACACTGTGTATATTTTACAGGCTAAATTACTATTAAAATAAGTTTCTCTTCTTTCTAAAAATTATTAAAATAGGCATTGGGTACTATCGTTCACGCCCTCTTAAATATATGTATGCCTTTTTGCTACACCCTCGCTTCTCAACTTTCGAGTGCTTCTTGATACAAATTTGGGTAAAAGAACATGCGCGTTTCGTGAAACCCGATTTCGTCATCGCTACTTTCAAAATTAGTAAAGGAGGCACCTGTTTCGAGATAAAGTGAATTCCGCTTTGCCTTTATAGGTGACACAGTTCGGAACTGTGGAATGACCGAATTTCCAACAGCATTTAGTCGGAATTTCTGTAAAGTACATAAAAAATACTGACCTTGCGATCTTTAATTATGCAATTTAACCGATTATAAAATTATAGTGCTTAACTGAGCTTGAAATAAAGTGAATTTGAAAAGGAACAGAGTATGCGTAAAATAACTCGAAAGACAATCCTATATTTCAAAGGATACCAGCAAAGTGTTCTTGCTCATTTTTGGCCCAAAAATGTGGCCTGCTTTTAAGAAATATATTTAGGAATTTTTTAACATTCAAAGACTTCACTTTTTTAAATATTTCTAAGCGTTTTTTTGTTTTAATACAAATATAAATTCAATACATACGGAAAGTGTTAGTATTATATTCTCCTTACTATCGCTACAACGCTTCAAGAAAAACATTTATGACGTTTGAACACTACACTTATTCGTATTCGTTTAATATCTAATAACAATCAACAAATCTTTCTTTTTTCCAACTCTTTTCGTACAATTTTTGCAAAAATCATAAATTTGTATCTCTTCAATTCTGAAGGAAATAACCGAATTTACACATTTAAAATAAATAAACTACTTGTACTATATAACCAAAAGGTATAAAATAATATAAATAGTGCTAACTGAATTTATACATTTAAAATAAATAAACTACTTGTACTATATAACCAAAAAGTATCAAATAATATAAATAGTGCTAACTGAATTTATACATTTAAAATAAATAAACTACTTGTACTATATAACCAAAAGGTATAAAATAATATAAATAGTGCTAACTGAATTTATACATTTAAAATAAATAAACTACTTGTACTATATAACCAAAAAGTATCAAATAATATAAATAGTGCTAACTGAATTTGTACATTTAAAATAAATAAACTACTTGTACTATATAACCGAAAAGTATAAAATAATATAAATAGTGCTCTTTAATTCGTCTCAATTTCAATAAAGTAAATTTTTATAGCGATGGAAATAGCAGCGGTTTTGAAAATTCGCTCTTGTGTTGTGTTACACAGTAGTGGTTAGTAAAATATTAAATACAAATTTGCCACTTTATTGATACGGCTTTCGTCTCCACTGACTCGAGTCAGTTGGAATCTCTGCCACGAAACAGGTTTACGTTAGTTGTATGTGCAACAATCGCTGCAACCGACTGTGCACAGCTTTCTTTCGGTGTATCCCGTGAGTGTGTACGTACCGCAAAAGTTATCGAACAACTTGTAGCATGTAAACGTTTAGGCATGAACACCACCGGTTTCCACAATGGACAAAATTTTATTCGAATGAAAGTTAACAGGTGAAATCAACGTATAGCAATTTATACGCAACGTTTTTTCCATTGGACAGTTACATTTTTGTTCGTTCATTGTGAAATATTCCATACTATAATTCAAATCATAATTTTTGTTCAACGAATGATGGATAAAAAATCATTTATTTTCTATTCATTATTCGAAACTTTTATCTAGATAAAAAATTTTGCCAATTTCACCTATGTATCGCGCGATGCATTATACCGTTAACCTTTTATTCCATGAACTTTATTAAAGAAATATAATGTTCTATCGTTTATATCACGGTCCAGTTCCTTTTTTTTTTGTATTTAAAATTGCATGTTAAAGCAGAAGAAAATCACCTAAGAGATACCTCGATCTCGACTATATAAACGATGCTGATAACGTTACACCGATCGAGTGTAATCGTTTTTCTTTCGTTGAAAGAATAATACCCATAGTGAAAATGTGACTTTAAGCAGCACGGCTCAAATCTGAACCTATCCTTAGATGCGGTTGAATCTGGACACAACTCTGGGAACATTAATCGCGATGGAACCTTATCCATAAGAGGATAGTAAAGATGAAACGATCACCGTGTTACATTTCACTGCATTAAAACGGTGCAGTAAAGTGCATTTTATTCGGCTTGCAGTAAGTCGAGGTTGCTTTAAAACACCATTAATACTGTAACTGTGCATAGTTTCTGCACGATATCATCTTTCAGCATTTATTTTATGCATTGAATCTCGATTCCTTTGTATCGTATACAAAATTGTTAAAATGACAAAATGAAACGCTAACGTCAACCTTGAAATTTATTTGAAGATCTGCGAACTCGTCCGGTTATTAATTTTTGCGAAGGAACGATGGCGCACACTACAATAACCGATGTGAACAGTATTGCACCTCGTGATAGGTCATCCACTTCCGGTAGAGACGAAAGATGAGAAACCACACATAATCCACTGAAACGGAGCTCGAGGTAAAGATCGCGTGATATGTTGTAATCGCAATATTAAGGCAGGAAGATGGTTATCATTGCGATACCTGTAGACTGAAACTAGGTCTTCGTACTGTTGATTGCTTTGGAAGATACCATTCCGTGTATACAATGGCCCCGAAATAAATGACCAAACTTTGCGGGCTTTTTCTATTCACCTTGAGAATGAAAAAGGTTCCTTCCCAAATGATCAAGTATCTGTGCCCGCGGTATAGTTTTACGAGAGTGCTAAGACGTTCGTAAAGTTTCTGTCTGCCTCAGTTTTACGAGAATACCCAGAAAGTTCCTAAAGGTCGGAATCTTGGAATAAATATTTTTCGTCCTCTTGCTTTACGCAGTTTCAAGCTGATTTATACACTGTGAATAATGTTAATATTCGCAAACTTTTAACGCGACGCATTCGTACAAAACTCTACAGCACATAAGAAGTGATTTTAATTTGGAAAAGGGGTTTTCCAGGCATATTATCCTATTTCATCCTCTACACGAATAGTATAACCTCGCATAAATTAACAAGTTTTATTTATGTTTATATTTATGATATTCGTTAGAGTAAAATACATTTATAGAATGGCAATTTCAATTTATATACCAACGTTACTTTCGTCCCAACTGTTTCAAAAGTATCCTCTTTAGAACGATAACAATGTATAGTACTACTGAACGAGTTCACCTCCGATTTCCATGATGTTGTTTACATGACTGCCAGCTTTCGTGCTGGTCAATTTCGCAAAAGCATACGAGTGGTAAAGGAGTGGCAGAAAGAGTGTATGGGTAGAAAAGACGGGGACGAAAGGGGTTAACAGACAGAGCTTTTTGCTGGGACCGTGTCGTTCAATCAAACAAACATCTGACTTCCTGCCGTCGCGGGAATACTATTCTTTGTGCTGCAACTTCGTGCACGTTGTTCGCCGAGAAGAGAAAAATCGAAGTAAAAATATAACGTCCGATCAGATGGAAGACTTGTAGACCTTTTCCAACCTTAGTTTCGCTTCTTTAACTTGAAAGAATATACTACCAGAAATATGTTCTTTATATTTTACATACAATTGAAACACTATAAATTCAAGTGTATCCATCCGTGAGCTGGGTCTGGTTCGTACAATTACTCGATGGAATGGATAATTATTACCACGATCGATAGCCATAAAATATGAAATTGACGCGTGACTGGAAAAGCACGATACCTTTTTCCAGTAAACAAATATTAATTTAGATAGATAAAAAAAAAAAAAATAGAAAGGATAGAAACATTTAACTTCTGTTATTTCAAACGTGTATCTGACAAGATCAGCGACGTATAATGCGATGAAATTTCTGCTTCAAGTATCACGAAGCAAACGTAACACTACTAAAATAATTATCTCCGTACAAATTTCTGAATAAAACATACATCTTGCTTTCAAAATTTTAGATCATATTGTATGGTACCGAGTTATTTTTATCTGCTACTTTAATAAACAGATTTAGAATTCGTGCTGTTTAGTCAGTAAAACTCATTTACTGAAATTTAGTTTCTTTCTATCCTTAGCAACGAAACACACTTTTGTTTTCCCTTAGATCTACGTAGGTACGAATACACTCTTGTCCATTATCAAAACTCAAGTTCATCTGCTGGCTAAACATAATTCAAATTCGAAACCTTGCATACTGTAATATTAGCTACTTCTGCTAGCCAAACATAGACCAAATTCGAAACCTTGCATACAGTAATATTAGCTCTTATTGTTTTATTGAAAGATAAATTTATCATTTAAATTTGATGCATTTTTATATCTCAATTGAAATTTTCCAAAAATTTCCACTTAACCCTATTAGGGTAAATGTGTTAGTAACCAGTTATTTGATCCATCATGAAAATTCAACCTATCTGTAATTATTGTTAATAAATTACTTCCTAAACACTTTACGTATGGTCCTGTAATAGTTAATTACCAGTCATTTATTTTGGAAGAGGCTCGTTACTATCTAAGGGCCGACTACTGGCACATTTACCCTACGCTTAAGAAAGGGTTAAAAGATATTCATAGAATTCCAAACATCAGATTTTTTCAAGAAATTTTTCGTGTGTAGTTAATATTTCGGTTTCGTATGGAAATTATAATAAATGCAATCAATTTGGATTTAATGTTTAAATTCCATTTGAATACAAAATGACCTACTTTTGAAGATTCGTGTAATGTAATATCCAATAAAATTCAATTAGAAACTTCGTGCAAAGTATTTTTATACGTATAAAAAGTGGCTACATATTTTTAAAGCTCAGTGACAACACACGTATATTTATTTTATTGTACAGTATTCGAACTCGAGAAATCACAGTTAGAGACAAAGCAATCGGCAGCAGGCGTGTTTTATAACACGAATGCATCGAAAAGATGCACTTTACTGTCGCGTTCTCAGTTTTACTCCATTTACACTCTTATCGCAGATGAAGGGCTATCGTGTTACGCATTTCTCAGTACTCCATTCGACACAGTGATTACAATCGTAGTGATGAAGCCAAATCACGGGAAACTATCGTGCGTTCTATGTTTATTTGAAATATGTAAGTTGAACTTCTGGCGTAGCAAAAAGATAATAGAACTTCCGCAATGTGAGTGGACGTAATACTTCCAACATAAGCAACGATGATGGTACGACTAAAAGTAATCAAATAATCAATGAAATAAAAGATCATTCGTTTGATTTAAATGATGTATCGAGTGGCTCGGATAGTGAAAAGATTGAGCATGAAAATAAACTGAGTAATGTAAATGAGGATGGTGAAATAAATGCATTTGTTGCAAAAAAAATGGCAAACGGTATGTTTGCTAATTGCCATGTTCCACTAAACGTTCAAATATAAATATTCT
Organism: Ptiloglossa arizonensis; assembly: GCF_051014685.1. Taxonomy (NCBI): domain Eukaryota; kingdom Metazoa; phylum Arthropoda; class Insecta; order Hymenoptera; family Colletidae; genus Ptiloglossa; species Ptiloglossa arizonensis. The sequence continues at coordinate 2,338,489 of NC_135057.1, forward strand.
TCAAAATAAGTCATCTAGTAAACTGAATCGATTTATCGACTAATCGATCCAGTAAACGTTCTAGATTTTTCCAATGGTTTTTGACCGATAAAGTTATTTTTAAAATTGTAATTCACACAAATATGCAAGCAGAGCTAATGAACCAAGGAAAGAGTAACAACGTCGAAATGTTATGTTTTATTGGATTACTGATATCGAAAGCTGTGAACAACTACGTTAAAATTGGAACGCATGAATTGTGGCTACGAAAATTTAGAAAAGATGCTTATGCGAAACATACATGAGTCGTAGCAGATTTAACGCTATATTTCGTATTGTTAAATTTAACGATGGACGTACGAGATAGGAATTTAGAATTAGCGATAAATTAGCTTCCATTAGAGAACATTTTGAACTTAGAAACGTCAGTTTTTGGAAGTTCTTCGCAAACGTTCACATTCGATTGTGAATATCGATATGTGATGAATATGGATGTATAATATATACCAGTAAAGTAGAGAGAACAAGCCAAGCTTTAAAAGGATCGAGTGAAATTACGAAGACATTGATTCAACCCACAGAAAACACTAAAAGGATTGTTACCAACGATCCATATTACACTTCCATTAAATTAGCCGAGGACTTGTAGAAAAATAAAGGACTTTCCATGACGAGCACATTGAAGTAAAATCGTAAACATTTTCCTGTAGAATTGAGATTGATGGAAAACCATGATTTGCGCTCAACTTGTTTACATTTACACTCGCAGGATCAAACGATCCTCCTGTGATTTTAGTGTCTTACATTCCAAGAGTTAAATCTAAGAAAGTTGCCCTAATTATGTTTCCTGCAATGCGTAATGGTAAGAAAGTTTCAACAGATGAGAAAACAAAATCAGATATGTACAGCTGTAATAAATCAAAAGGAAGCATAAACACAATTGACCAGATGGTTCGTGCTTATTCTATGAAAAGAAGAACCTGATGTTGGCCTCTTCTTGCATCTTACACGTTAGTCGATATAATTGCCATCAATTTTTACATTATTTTTCTGTCAAATTACTCACAATGAAACAAACTCAAACATAACAGAAAATTTCTCTTTTTGCAATAACATAGACTTCAATTTATTGCACATATGGTTGAGGAGCGAGCAAGAAATATTACTGGGCTTGAAAAACACGTCTTAAATACAACTGAAACTATTCTTGGGAAAAAATGTTCTAAAATATCTCTCGGAGGAAGAACAAAGGAAATGGTAAAGAAAGACATCACTAATGTTACAGAAAAAGTCGTAACAAACGAGAAATATTATCGAAATTAGCCGAAACTAGTATTATTTATTCAAAGTGTTTCAAATACGTTTGTGGCAAGCACAGTATCGACACAAATATTTTTTTCGTTTGTGATGAACAGAGCGATGACACAAACATAAATAAACTTCTTTTTATTTTGAAAAAGACAATTACTTTTTATATGATAATCTTCAGAAGATAGGTACTTTCAAGTGATATATATATATATATTTTTGTTTTAACGTTGTTCTTTTATAATTTGTTATATTTTACTTTTTCATTAAAAAATATTAAAATGTTTCATTTAATTCTATCGTATACGTAAATATACTTTGAACCAAAAAAAAATAATATTTGTAGCACTTTTTCTTACATGAACTTAAAATGATCCTTTTTTGAATTAATCTTAAACCTTCTGATGCATGAAAGAACATTGAATAAAATCATGTTGAAATTACATTTGAAGGGAAATAGTTTCGTAGCGATTACATTGAAACAGGATAGTTTAAGCAACATCAAATCGAACGAGAAAAATAATTAAGAAGAGAATATTCAAAATGAATATTACCGATTTAACGTCTCTGTAGATTCCACGTTGTTCGATGAAAGCCTGTTGCATTGTTTTCTCCTGCAGAATTTCACCGAACGAGTCTGGAAGTTAAACCGGCTATTCGAGTATCGAATATTGGGGCCTGCTAAACCGAAATCCAACTGAGTGAACGAGTTTTCCATGAACACAGAAACGTTGAAACGAACGGTATAGTTTGATATCACTGGAGGGTAGTATTCTCGAATCAAATTTTACTCGTAACCGTTTTCACAGCACTCACCGAGGAAAAAAATCTGGAATGTTTAACAAAAACGTACTACGTCTACTGTGTTACGTGAACGAAAAAAAAAAAAAGGAACAGAACTTTTCAACAGCTCGGCACCTCTTGGATAATTCAGTTGATTACTCGACTGAAAAATGTAACCACGATTTCTTCGACTTACTACAAGTAGAAGTAATTTGCGCATTTATGTTTACGAAACAACACAATGACGATACATTAATCGTAGTAGTTTGCATTTTACAAACAGTTCCCTTTTCAACTTAAATTTCATAAAATTGAAATTTAGAAAGAATACAGATCGATAACAGAGAAAACAATTCTTACATTGTTGAATATATTGTATTCATTATTTATATATATATATAACATTATTATTTAACATTGTCATTATATGTAACATTATTATTCAAAAGTTGTAATTCTTTTTTTAATCTTTAAGACTAATACTTTTCAAGTTAATTTTATACAGATTATTTAACATTTGCACAAAATTATTCCTTTGTTTTTTGTTGATATTGTACTCTACGTACGTCATTATTTATCTTTATTCTTTTGCTTCTAATACTTTTCCATTAAAACATCAATCCCTTATTGTTGATGAGATTTAACATTATTATCTAAGCTCCGGTGTATCATTGATTACATTAACAAACAGACGAAAACACGAAAATAAGGTCGAAGAGCTTCGAATAATGTATCGTCTGTATCGACTATTATATCCTTGCATGTCTCGCTAAATATAAACTGGCATGCGTTCTAAGCCGAGAATCGGAGCATTTCTTTTATATCGTGTGAATGTATTTATTCATGAAATTTGAAATCTTTCTCTATTTAAACAACGGAAAGACTTACGGTGGAAAGCATTAAAGGCGGAAAGAGTTTCATTGTATAAGAATATGAGTGAGTGAGTGAGTGAGTATGAAAAAGAGAGAGAGAGAATTTTCAACGTAAATTGAGATAGTATTCTGTACCGAGCGTTGCACTTAAAATAATTACTTAATGTATAGATTCATTTTTACCTTTTCGATCGTACGTACTTAAATGTTTTAAACGAAATTAGAATTTAAGAGTATCGTGACAGGTGTTTACATTTTCGGCGATGTACTTTGACATTGAAAGTTGTGATTTTTATGAATTTAGGAAAATATTAAATTTGTTAAAAACAATGATACGGTTGATAACAAAATTAACATTTTCTTCTTCGAAAAAGACACAAGGATGTAATTTGTAGGCAATATAAAAAAAAAAACTATGCCAGTTATTACTGTGCAAATTTGTTTTGCTTCATTATGCATTGAAGAAAGTTTCAAGAAAGTTCGTAAAAACTAAACTTTCAAAGTAAGGACAGATTTATACACTTTGAACCATAGTGGAACTTCCGTCGCTATACTGAAGGCAATAAGCATATTTAATATGCATCCGCCACAAAACATTAAAGTGAAATATAAATTAATGTTTTGTTAACATTGACGCATATAATCCTTTAAAGCAATAATCCTTTTATTCGCGTTCGTACCAGCACGAACTGTTAAAGTTTTCGTTAACGAAACTGAGCACTGTCCTTTCTAATCTTATGCCCTTCAATATGGTCAATTTCTATCAAACCATTCAATGCAAAGTACTCTCTTAGTCGATAGCAAAGGAAATTACCATGTTGAAAATGGTCTTTCGCTATAAGAGATTACCTACTGGAAAAATGTATACATATTTATCTTTATATACCTTGCACACGTATTCTGACTGGTCGTTGCACTAGCAAAAAATCAAATGTGCATTACGAATAATGCATAATCAGATCGAATGTCAGACGTATACATTACTCGCACCCTTAGCGACTGGCAATGGCAATGGTAATGCCACTGATTGCATCGGATAACGTTTAATAATGACCGGTGCACGCACTGCACGCATGCATTACTACGCCATTGAGAGAAGATACAGAACGTCGATCGCAGGTTAATTTAACATGCAAAGTAAACCTTTTTCCATTGAACTTTATTTCCCCGTGGACTTCTGTTATCTTAGATGTAACCTCTGTTTACGGCTGAAACAAGAACAGGACTACATATTTGCTTCGAAATGCGTAAAAATTATTTCACCGTTAATTTTCGTATGGTTCGTAGAAAAAAGAAATATTTATACAAATTGAAAGATGTTTCCTTTCCTTTAATTGTAGATTTAATTATAGAAATGATCCTATCGTACGATAGTTAAGTGCACAGATATTTTTAATTAAAGAATCATTTAATCAAGATGTGTAAGGGATTTACAGTTACTTTTACACTGAAATGTATCATTTATCACGCTGTACTTTCAAAGTTTATTAACTTGAACCGAAATACACGGTCGGTCCTCTGTCGAGAAAGACTCCAAATTTTCGCAATTAAAAATAAGTTCTTTAAGTGTTCGAGTTCGAGTGTTTATGAGCAGAAACTGTTATACTTACTTCAGATTGACATTTAATCGTATACGTTTTTGATCCTACCGAGGATACTTATTTCATTCTTTTTGTAGATTTATTTAAACATTTCGATCGCTCAAATGTTCAAATTTTTATTTCTCCTCGTTTCCGTTTAATTTCTCGCATTATATTTCGGTGTATAAAGAAAAATGGAACATACAGAAACCTAACAATAATCTGTATTATATTGGAAATTGGATTTTTACCATTTTTTACTTGAACACAATTAGATGTTAACTACAAAATTTATAATACAACTTTTATTGCCATTCTGTCAAGATTTAAAATGTTCGGATTATTAAGTACATTTTCCGGACAAAAATTAAATTTTATGTAAAAATATTGCAACGTAAATAATAAATATAATTTTATTCGAATTATAATCCAGATAAAAATATACGACAATAATATGCTGAATGAAAATTCGAACAATTAGTAACCAGAGTTGAGTCAATTGCGATAAAAATCATCGATCTGATACGTTTCACCGATTGCAAACTGATGTAAGTTACAAATCCATTACACAAAGTTGTTAAAAACATTACAGTCGGTGCTTAATTCCCTTTCATAACACGACGCTCTTAAATTCAGGATCATTCTTTCATACTCATAAACCTCCACAGTTATTACGTTCGCTAATATTGTCTCGAATATATTAGAAAAGTCATCCTTGCCAGGTTAAGCACGGGTATCATTATTTATCACAGACGCAATTAAGATTCGAAATAGAAAGTTCTGTCGTAAATCGAAGCTGAGCGTTTGACGTGGGATTAAAGTTACATGTCGCTAAATCTGGTTCGTTCGCGGCGTTGTACCGGAAGAAAATGGACGTTTTAATCATTGAACCGGTCCAAGCAAGTTGATTCATTCACATTGTAATATTGTTAGAACAGCACTTTATCAAAAAGTTCTTCGCGGCTTCGTCTCTTTTACGATTCAATTACTTTGAACACGCCCGGCAGAATTTCAACAAATTGAGAAAGAAAGTTATGAAAAATGAGTTAGAATTATGAGAATTCTAATTTTCACGTGCGACAAATATTCATCGATATAGCTTTTAACGCTAAAATTAAAATAGTTTTCAAATATTCGTAGGTTATTGTAGAGTAGAATGTTTTTATACGTCTAACTTCGTAACATTACATCGAATAGTTATAAAATTAAAATGAATAATTAATATCGATTATGTATGTAAAAAACTGTGTCTGTAATATAAAATAGATGTTTCGATTTATTTTGAAAAGTTGCAATTTTGTAAAATCCAAGGAAATTGATAGTTCAAAAAAAAAAAAAAAAAAAATGGCGTGTTTGTATATTAAAACAAAGAAATTACTGAACTTTTAATTTACTAAAAACACCAAGTCTCGGGAAGCACCTACAAATAATGGCTACAATTTCCTTAATTACGAGTATAATTATCTTCAAAGCAAATTGTCTCCTATATGATATCAGAAATTAAATCTAAAAAAATTTTCGTGTGAAACACAGCAACGCGAAGCTTGCGACGATTATTATAATTTGTAAAACGAATGTTTAGCAATCATCGGAGCTTATATTTATCTCATAATGCGATTGCTCAATAAGGCCTGTCCTTATGTGTTATTTTTAACTGAGAAATATCAACCGTTCTTCTCAAACCCAATCAGTAACTAGTGTTAGTACAGAGTACCAAAAACAATGAACTAATTGTACTTTTAACGACCAGAACTACATTCATGTATGCTTACATTGAGACCAAAGTTCGCGTGGTAAAATACACGAGCCTTACGAAATGACCTAATAAAAATATAGATGCTCGATTTGAAGGGAAAAGATGGCTGATTTGTTTAACGGTTAAAATATAACCACTGTGATATTTAGAATTAACCTACTTGTTAATACATTGTACCTCACTTCTGGGATATTCGAAGATGGGCAAGCTACTGAGATGGAACACGTAGACTAGTTAATTTTAGAAGTTTATCGGCTTGGAAAGGGCAACGGTCACCCTATTTAATTGCTTAAAGCAATCGATCGGTTTTAGCAAAGTGATCGCCCTTAGCTAACAGACTTAGAATATCGGGATTCTTTTGAATACCGCTCTCTCACTTACAGATAGTCTCAAAAGTTATAAACCGATACCGCGCGTAGTATCGCATGAGACAGAGGTACAGTTAAAAATCTGACGTTTAATCAACCTCGTCACTTTGAACTATAAAAAAAAGTTCAAATTTCTACAGTGAAAATGGCTATGTTTAAAATATCACCTGCCTGGGAGAATTTTTGAGAAGAGTAACCCCTCATATTTCTAGATTATTTTGTTTCTTAATTGAATTATAATTAACCTGCCCACGTGTAAATCGTTACGTTACGAAATGTTTAAGATAAAACCAATTGGTATCCACAAGTAACAACTTAACGTAATACCACTCTGAAATGACGCAACGAAGAAAATAAATTTCAAATTAATTTTCGTTTCAACATTTTTTAAAAACATAACCCTTTATCTTTGAGCAGCATGAGTTAGGTAAAACAATTGCTATGATAGTAATTATTAAGTAGTTGTTATAGTTAGCAGTTAATATTTTGTTACTATACCATAAATGAAAACATACTAATACCTTTTATAAACAATATTATTTTCCATCCATAAATACTATAAATTCGTTTATAATAATTCAAAATAATAAAAAAAGTAAAAATAAAAAAGTATCAAACAGATTCCTTTGTTTTTTCTTTTCTCATTATTTTATTTCATTTTAAAACAAGCGAGCAAAATAATACGTACAAATAATTTCCATCCAATTTAAATCTAATAAAATATAGGTTCGCGATGGATCTCAAATGACCATCGAGTTCAAATTCTACGGAAATCTATCCCAGAATTTACAAGAGGCGCTCGTTTCGTGAAAATAACGAATAGATTGAAAATGTTGAATTCACGTATGGCCCGTAAATACGTGTACTCGAGGCGAAAAGAAAATGGCAAGACGCCGAAAATGATTTACAGGCAGAATTACACCGAGCAGAGATCGATAACGCGGAGTGAACGCAGAAGAGGGCGTGTACATGCCAGTTTTATCTACAAAATATTCGTGTATCGGGGTGGAAGAAGTTCGTGCAACAACGAATTGAATTTGAAGGAAGATGGTCCCTGATATTGCGGGAAACGACGAAAATCGTTCCGGATAAAAATACGAAGAAATCTCTCGATTTTCCAGCGCAAGAAATCACCGAGTTCTTTCACATCGCTTCGGGCGGTTTCTGCGCGGCACGAAAATTGCATCTGGCCATGAAATCCCTTCTGCGAACCAGGAATACCACGAGCGGATAAATTACCAGGCGATATTGAAAAAATTTATGCGCGCATCGACTCACTCGATTATCTAGCGTCTAATTAATCTCGAAAACGTAAATTAACGAGAACCGCGCTCCTTTTTGCATAGAATTAAAATAGACGATAAAACGCGTCCAATGGAATCGTCAACATGCGAGCGTAATTTGTAAAACACTTCGATACCGTAATTATCAATGGACGACTTGGCGAAATAATTATTCGCATCTTGCTTCAAAGAAAGCATGTACTAATTTTACTTTCGACGAAACTCGTTTGCAAAAATAGCTTTGTTCGTGCGATCCGGATAATTGCAAAATGAAACGAGGTATATTAACGTCTATTTTTAACAGTAGACACACGTTTCAGCCAAGTTTTAGTGAAATTGTTCACGTGAAAAGTATTCTTGCATGAAAACATAATAACATACAAAATCGGAGGTTCGAGAAACCGATACGATATTTTACTTTACACGAAGATGGATAAGATCTTTCTAAAGGAAAATAGAACTCGTGAAGCAATAACCGTAACTTAGGAATAATTGATTATCGATGGAACAAAAGCGATCCAACTGGTACGATCCGTACTGCAACGAAACAAATGAAAAGTACCCTTAGAAAATGATCCCGAATGGGTGTAAATTTCGATCATCTCGAAGCAAACTGTACGCTACACTGTAATTATGAAAATGATTTACTTCGCTGCCTTGAATGCCCGCAACGAATCTATGCACATTTATGTTTCACGTTCCGACAATAATCTTTGTACACTGTTACTTTAACCATGATACGTACAGGTAATAACAGTTCGAAAGTGATCGTGTACATTATGGCAGTACGATCATTTCACAATCATTTTGCACAGCTTCTGTTGCGTGGGTAAACGGTGTCCAAGATTGTGTGGGTTGGAAATCCAAGTCTCGCCAACGCCAGCTTTGCTACGGTTTCCAAGGCTGCATGTCGCGAAAAAAAGCAAGCAAAAATGTACCGAGAAATATGACTAGACGAACCTCGGAAATTCACCTTAATAAAAAAAAAAACAGTTTTCACCACTAGAGAGAGAGAAAGAGAAACACGCCCTAAGGAATATGTCAAACTTCGAAAAGAAATTTTACGTACAATCTGTAAAACTTTCGTTCGAATCGGTCTATGCAAATATTAAAATTACTATTACTAAAATTACTATTGATAGCATGATGCAACATATTTCGGACGAAAATTAATACATTACGAAGAGAATATGAAATGTTTTTCATCACTTCATAGTGGATACGAAGATGTAAAATGTTAAATTCGACGTAACTATTTTAATCCTTAAGTATTTAGGTGCGTGATGGTTGACTACTACTGTTTGATATATGTAGACTATTTTAACGAGGAAATTACCTTTCTGTCGATGCCTTAATACCAGGTCTCAATTTTTTGTCAATTTCTTACCAGTTAATGGAGCAGAGTCACGACAAGCCTTTTTTATGTATTTTTATTTTATCGACAATGTTGGAGTGATTAGCGAGTTTTTGTGAAACTTTGTTAAAATTTGTTAAATTCTTTTCAAATCTACTCTTGAGATATAGAAGATGGCTTCTCATCTTGTTTCACAGACTCTTAAATACGATCGATAAAAACGCTTAAATAATATGCCCATGCGACAACCTCAATAGCCAATTGAACAACTTTGGTAAAGTCCCAAATTTTGAAGATATCAGCCATTGAATTTCTTCCAAAACTACTTCGTTCGAATGTCAAGAAGATTGTACAAACTGAACATCAACCACGCTAAAGATATATATTAAAAGAGAAAAGAATTCGATCAAAATCAAATCGCATTATCTAAGAAACAAGGATATTAAAACCAAGTTTTTCTGTTGTAAATGTGAAAATCCAGCGTGTCGATCACATACGATAACTATTTATAAAGGTTAGGTCTGGGTTTTTGGTGTCTAATTCATTGTACATCACTTCGGATAGAAATGAAATATTTCGTATTTCTGGCTGTGAATCTCTAATAATCAATTTTTTACAAAATAATTTCGTTCGATAAAATAAATCGTGAAGATAATATTTTTAACGGTTCGCTGATAGATATTCAAAATTCACATTTGTTATAAGATAAATTTCAACGCAAAAAAATATATCTTCGTGAAAGTAAACTGTTGTATTTCTTAGTGGTTGAAAAATGCATTGACTAACGTTTAAATTAACGATCATCGTCGCACGACCAATTACCATTAAATTGAAGTAATGTCAAATTGTGTCGCGTCAGTTCATTTTTAGCAGTCGTAGCACTCGAGACATCTTTGATCCTCGTTAATACAATTGCTCTGAAGTTCAAAGTCTGGGTTAATAAGTTACATTACTTCTATTTTACCTGTGATAGGTCAATTAGAAACAATCGGCCTACCTTCGAGGAAGTTTACCACATTACAAAAGCGTCTCTTTTTAAATATTGGTATTGATCTGCTTTCTCTCGAGATCTAATAAATTTCACAATTTAACGTGGTCGGAACTACCATTTTCACTCGATGTTTATCATAAATCCAATCGCCTCTATATACATTCGTGATACAGGGCAATCAATTTTTAATTTATATCGAGAATACCACCGTACGATGGTATTGTTTTATTTATAAGCGAGCAACGCAGGTTTTTGTCTAAATTGTTTAAACTACCTTTTAACGACGCATGGTTCGTGTCCTTTCTGTATGTTTTCTCTTATCGATAAAACAATATTCTCCGTCTTTTCCAATTCAACGTATTTTTTCGAATAAATTCATTCATTTATACATTTAAATTTATCTTCCCGGATTTGTAACACGATAGACGTTCGCTATGTTCTCTTCCAGTAATATAAAATAAGAATTTCCGACAACATTTTTCCTGTAACTGAGTCAAATAAAGCTCACAATTTCGGGGATTAAACGTTAATGTCTGATTAAGTTGTGCGACAAAATTTCTTATATCTCTGTATTAAAAATTCACACACTTTATTACAAATTTTTTAATAAACAATTTCACATTTTTTATTAAATTTAATAAAACGTTGCAAAGCTGTTCACAATATTGGACACACGTTCCATCGTATTTACCATGCGCGTATTTATTAAACAATCTTCGACAGTTTATGGAACCTGGTGCATATGGTAAATGTGCGCATCATATTTATTGCCAATAAACAATGAAGTATACACTTAGCGAGCCTGAGTGCACGTATCAAGATCGTATAAAGTTGCATCCACATGTTACCCATATATCGTATAGAATAGATTGAAGCCTGCGCGGAAACACACAAAGAAATAACACGGTTCGGAAGGGTTCTCGAGCATCCATGTAATCTTTCAACACTTTGTGTACAGTGAATTGCCAGCATGGTAGAAATTACATGTTTGCATTGAAACGAAGATACAAGTCCACAGAGTACAAGAAGTACGAGAACTGTGCTACGAGCTAAAAGTAAAAATTTAATTTAATTTATCGTATTTGCATCGTTTACTACATTTGTTCTTACTGAATCCAAGATACTAAATCCAACTATATTCGTTCTTACTAAAGAAGAATAAATTAATTCATCGAAAATCGATCGAACATATATTCGGTTTAGTTTTTTCTCGTTGTAAGTAGATACTTTCCGAAACAACACAATTTACATAATCTACAATAAAAACATGGAAATACAAATGGAGTACACGCGGTGGCAAAAATTTGTTTACATTTAAAAAGCTATCCTCAAACGATGATACCGAAAAACGTAGCAGAGCATACACGAGCCGAAATTGTAAATAAAAAATCAAGATTCGTCGATAATGGTATACACGTAAGAAAACCTCGAGAAGAAACCATGGGAACGAAGTTAACGCGAACGTGTTCGAAAAGAAACCAGTGTATAAAATGAATAAGTATAAAATATAACTAAAAGAAAAATACGCGGGAGTTTACGCGACATCGTCGTGAAAATATTACCAAGCGATACGAGTATTTTATATTTCAACGTACAAGTATCGAACAGAGTACAAAAAGAAATTGTGCACGTGAAGTCCATGTGAAACCCTTCTATCAAATCACGATCTCGTAACGTTACATCGCGAGTGTTTCTCGAGAACCGGCGTAATGTCCCATTATGTAACATTAAATTCCTCCGTGAACGTAGCTTCGCGAATTCATTCTTCGTGGAATTCGTATTTCGTAGCTGTTATCGAACTCCGCAAAATGAAAATCAATTCGATCGGAAATCACAACCGGATAAGCGTCTCTTCGAACAAGAACAAAAGGAGATAACCAAGAATTCCACCTTTTTTCTTTTCTCCCCCTGCTTTTCTTTCTCCAATGTTCTTGCCGCGATCGCTCTCCAGATCTTCGCTCTTTGTCAGCGAAAATTCGCTTGGAATACTCTGAAAAAGAAGTCGCGAAAGAGTAAATCGGAGCACGAAACCGAGATCGTAGGCTAGAAATTCCGAGTACGTTGACCGCACACAACTTTCATGCCTCGGTATTGCTGTAGGTCAGTTACCCGTTTCTCGTTGGACGTTTAGCTAATGCACGCAGCTTCGTAATCTGAGGCTTCCCTCGCAACCGCGGATTAAAATTATGTACACGCCGAAGAAGAAAGAGTCCGTCGACGGGAACATTGTTCTGTGAGAGCCTGCACCGTGTACTTGAAAACGATTCCCGGTTTATTGCAACGGAGAGATAGCGTTTAAAAATAGGCAACGCCTTTACGTAACCAGTCGGCACTCGGAATTTGCAAATTCCCGGACAAACGTGGACACAGCTTCGAGAATCCAGGAATTTTACGTCGAATTTCGGATCGATCTACCACTCGTTAGATCCCGGTGGCCATGCTTCGAGAAAGATCGGCGAATTTTTTTTCAAATATTGCAGAATTTATTAAACTCGTTAAATTCTTTCGATTTGTTCTCTATCCTTTAGTTTGAATTTTACAAATACGAGGCGATTCGATTAAAATTTTTATTGATGTTTCAAGTGTTTTAATGAATTAAATAAATTAAATTGAATAATTGAAAACTTCGAATCAAGTTTAGAGAAATAGAAGTTATTTGACACGAAAGGAATATTGGTAAAATATATAAGAATATAAGAAAGTTACACGTGCTCTGATCTCGTTGATGAAAATTACACGCGTACGTTAAAATATGTAAGACCTAATATTCGAATGAAAAAACTACAGAGAATATTTACGCGAAGAGCGAAGACTTGAAAAAGTGTATGGAGAAAATTTGGTGCGTACGTGAATTCAGAAGAAAAAGTACGTTTAACAGTTATATCGCAACAATCCGTTTAAACGTTCCAATTTCAATCTCTTCCCGAGATACGTTCCACGAGATGCAAGCGTATGCAAGGAGTTAATTAATGCGAGACACGTGGTAGAGTTTTCGCGTCTTGTCGATAGAGTGTTCCGTAGATTCTTGAACAGGAAAAAAAGGGAGGAAGGAAAAATTGTTAATGGAAAAATCGGGAAACCTCGGAATGCTGCCGAGAATCTTAACAAAACCAGAAGAATTCGCTGCGCTCGCCTGGAAAATAGTAATCGGCTCGTGGTTAACGGTAACGAGTCCTTTTTCAGTCTCGGCAATTACGTCCCTACCCTGGAATTGCATGCATCTGCAGATTCGTGAGCACTGCGATCGATCGATCGGGACAATTAGTCGTGCGTCGATATCGATGCTGTTTACGGTCCAATCGATTAAACACGCTAATCTCCACCGGGCCATTTTTCATGCGTTTACGTAAAACGTGGACAGTAAAATTTTTCACAAAGAACACGGTTCCCTCGGTGAATATAAAATCACATTACATGGAACAATTAGTGATTAACGCATAATTTCACAGTAACGGATCGAAGAACCTTTTTGGAAAAATTGCAATCGAGTTTTTACTATTGACGTACAGATAATCCAGTTACCATAGTTGTTATAATAAAATGAAAAGTGTACATAAGAAAGAACGATTGCATTCCATGAATAACGTTTTATAGTTTGTAATTGGGATTGTCTATGAAATAACATTCTTCGATGAAAGTACATACCGGGTTTGTAACCAGATATTCGTCATCCTTCCTTCATTTTGCTATTACGGAATACCGCAAAATTTCTACCGCGGACTTCTTCGTTTCAGCGGATTATATGTCGGTTTCCATTAAACATTTTTTTTTCTCTATCGTCAATTGACGGATGACTCCAACGTTTTTTCCGAGAGGTAATGGACCGTCCACGAAAATATCAACTATTGAAATTTATCGAACATGTGTCTGATTCCTAGAAAAATAATCCCCGGTATTTTTCAAATTTGTCTATAAACTAGTACATAGAAATAAGTGTATGGGAAAAACTATTCCTTCCATGTCGACATTTCAAAGGAAAAATAAATTGAACAGTGACTAAACGTAGTAGAACTAGATTTTGAGTAAACATATATTAAAATGTACGAAATTAAAAGTCACTGCTTCTGAATACAATATATACGATTAAATGTAAAGAATGATTTTTTAATAAATTACTTAAAATCAAAATTAATAGCTATTCTATATTTGCAAAACTTGTTCGTAAAACGAGCATTTTACGAGTAACCTGAAATCGCCAAGTAAGAGGACTCGGTTGTATTTGTTAACATTTACTGTCATTTTTCCTTTTTTTATTTCTATACTAGTATCTTCGAGGAGAATATATACAAACGAAAAAGTATCTTATCAAAAATATACCTCAATACTCGGTCCGAAAGAGCGAACGAACAAATAAAACTCCAACAAATAACATTCGAACTATTTCTTCAGCCGACACAAAACAATGAAAATGAAGAGACAACAATGAATCCAGACAAATCGAACAACCGAAAGTTAAGTAAATCTTCGAGAAAAAGTCGTCTCTATTGTTCGAAGCAATTTTTCACGAAACAAAGATGAATGGCATGGGAGGACTCTTTCCTACCTGGCTGCCTGAAAAACGAGAGAGAAAAAAATTTTAACGAACGCGTGCAACCGTAAAGTAAACGCGACTTTGCAATTTGCATACCTGTCGCATTGCCAAAATCGATGGCAGTGCCGACCAACGAAACCAAAGGACACGAAGCCGTCCCTGGCGTAGCCACGCACCACTCCTTTTATGTATCGCATACAACGTTACTCGAGTGAAAAAGAGACAATGGCGTGGGCAGGTAGAGACAACCATTGAATATTAAATAATTTCATATATGCGACAGGTTATCGTCACTATTGACACCGTTAATAAAAAAGCAAGGTAGACGATCTACTGCAATCTGTCATACACACACTACCAGTGATCGAAGGACTAAATAATACAGGGCACAGTCTTCGTAAAATATTAGATAAAGATTGAATCAAAATTTACGTTTCGCGCTATTAAAGGTTTCAAAAATATTTCAAATTCCAGCACAGTAGAATCTCCATTATTCGTATTAATAGAGATATTAGACTCTTACAGGAAAATTTTCGAAAAACAGAACACATTTTCGATATTGATCGTTCCATGGGTCGGACGCAATATTATAAACGTCTACAATAAGTAACGAAATAAAAAATATCTTTGTGCCTCCGACTACCTAATCCTTTGCTCTAATTCTACGAGTGCTTCAAAGATTCTTAGCGAAGATGTTTCTAATACAATACTTCAATATCGTACATTCCTGCCTATGTTATTTCAGTTTTCAATTTATGAACCGGTTCGTCGATACTATTCAAATTGTGACGATTGGAATCATTCGATGATTTACAGAAGAATGTTTCAGTAAGAGAGAGAACATTTCACAAAAAAATATTCTAGTTGGCTGATAAAATTGTCGGATAATAGAACATTCGAATAACAGAAGTTCTCGTAATGGAGTTCGTGCTGCATCGGTCGATTTGTCCTTGCAGAAAATAAGAAATTTAGGAGAACCGTAATGTTTAACTATTAAATTGAATCATAGTATTTTGCAAAGAGCAAATAGAAGATAATCGGAGAATTTCCTGTGCGATCCACTTTGCTCCTCGGTTAACTGTGTTTAATCAACCACTATGTATTTGTACTATACGGACACTAATCGGATTACACCAGCATGGCCAGTCATCCGACTTTCAAGACCGGGCTTGAACATCGCGTTAAATAAAGTGCCTTATTAAAAAAAATCTCAACATCGAACAAACGATGGATACAACTTATCCTAATAACGTTGCATTCTTGTTGCATGAATAATTCCTTCGAAACTTTCTATGTTCAATGACTTCTTAAAAACTATAAAACTACTCTAGCAATAAGAAATGAATATACCCATCGATCACTATCTTCGTTATTACATTAACGTCCGGTACTGCCTGTGACTAACAAAAACATCTCATTATACTGGCAATATTTTATGTTTTGTATTAAATACGACGTTTCTTATTCTCTTGTTTAAAGAAATACAAGACATTTATCGTAATTGAGTAATTTACGATAGAAATTTTCTAGAAATTATTCGCAAATAGTTGATCGTCGCTACGATCGATGCACGAAGTTGTTTCTATTAATTCTACTATTTCGTACTCGACACTTTCGAGTAATTACAATAGATAAAATTATACCCAACGATTCGCACGACAATGAGAAACGAACGAAGTTATTTCTATCGATTCTACTATTTTGAACTCGACAGTTTCGAGTAATTACGATAAATAAAATTATACCCAACGATTTACATGATAACGAGAAACAAACGATCGCGCGACTGTTTCGTTCGAATGAACGTGACAGACTGAAAACGACGAGAAAGCGTTACGAAGAAGTCTCTCTGATAAATCCGTGCGGTAGAGAGGTAGGCAAAGACAAACAAACCTAGAAGAAAATTGAGATAAGTGAGACCTACATACCAGGAAAGGAATACAAGATTTCAGCACTCGAAGCGACCACTTAAGACGCGCAGGTGAGTGACACCTCTGCTCGTCGAGAGGCAATAGTATTTCAAAGATGTACTCGTCCTCGGAGAAATAATGCGTTGATACAATTTTCACAGCACAAAGTGCATCGAACCGTACGTGAAATCGAATCGAATACGCTACGTTACCGATCGTCTTGAAAATAGTAGAGAATTCTGGTAACTCGATCTCCGGGTTCGGAGTTTCACGGACAGAACGACGATAATTCGAACGAAGACGTCCCGCGAGGAAATTGAATCGTGCCGCGTACAATTGGATCGCGTATCGGCAACGAGCATAAAACAAAAATGAACTCGGTTGCCGGTTGCGCAACGGATTCCTGAAACTGTAACGTAATTTCCCGACGATGGACTTTCCCGGTGGGTGGTTCAACGTCCTTACCAAAACGAGCCGCAGTATCCAAATCATCCAGGCGGAAAGCTGATTGCACAGAAAAATCTCGCGTATTCTCGACACAACCGGGTCATTACCTCCCGAGAATCACGACCGTTTCGCGGCAGATCGGGTGCGTGTTCATCGTGACCGGTCCGTTTTTCCTCGATCGCTCGCGAAGAACGTACACGAGGACGGATAACCCGAGGAAAGACCGGAGAAAGACTGCCCGGCTTGCTGTTCGACGAACGAGCCAAGGAAAGAACTTCGCACTGTTTCGTATGTGGATCGCCATCCACGCACCGATGACCACGTTAACTATTTAACGTCCAGTTGTTAAGCGCATTACACAACGAAGATCGAGCCACGAAAGATGTTGCCCTGGCTCGGCAACCATGCGCGGTGCGAGCGATCACGACGCGGCTCGATCATTTCCACGGGTGAAATGTACCTAAGACGGCGGGCTCGTACGACGGAAATTTTATCAACCGACACGATTTGGAAAATTCTACAGACAATTAATGCGAAACGGTGCCCGCCCCCGACTCTGTGCAGGGAAAAAATCGTTCGATTAAGTCAAATAAATATACACGGGAACGATTACACGCGGTTGCGATCAACGAGTCGTCGAGTTACGTAGTATTTTCGTTCGTTTAATTCGTGAATATTTCTTCGTTGATCGGACTGTCTGGGTTAGAAGGAGAAACAGTATACTGTGATCTAGAACAATTTTGAGAAGAGTTTTTTCACGGAAATAATATAGAATTCTCACGATAGAAAATTCACGAAATAAAACTCTGTTAACAGGATTGTGTTTACATTGAATTCTAAGGAAATGTTTTATTAAGTTTTATATTTTCATCCCAGACTCGACTCAATTTTAAGCAATATCTTCTTGTAGGTCTTTGCTTGTTGCGGTATATGCTGGTTATTTGTATAAGTATTAAAAAGTGTTGTTTTTTTTCGTCTGAAAGAATATCCTCGTAATTGTCACTGTTAATGTTTACGTGGTTTTGTTTTACATTGAACCATTGGACAACCAAAAAACTTGGAGTATTTTTTAATATGTTACTGTAATGCCAAATTCGAATTTTCTACACTCGTATAATAGATAATTAATCGTTACTTCGTTGTTGGTGCGGAGTGGATTCCTTTTTGTCTTTTTTTTTTTTTATTTTTAAAAATATCAGTAATTTTAAAATGTCCACTTTTTTGCCAATACTTTTTCCCTTTTTGTGATCAATTTTTGAATAAAGACGAAAATAAAATAATATATTTCAACCGAACGTATTACACAATTTATTTTTAAAAATATATACGTTGAAAGATTTATTCGCCCTGCCTTCTATTTGCTTTTCGAGGTTGTAGAAGCGAAGACTGATTTTAACTCTTAACCTCGTACATTGTTCAACATTTGGTCCCAACGATGTTATAGCAAACTGCATAATGATATTCGAATTTCGATCTTTCAAGAGGTAAACGCAAAGGTAGACGGTTGTCGAGGATCTGACTAGATTTTGTATTTTCGCACACGAGCAAAATTCTTGTCTCTTCTAATTGATGGAAGAATTCGAGCCGATAGGAACAAAATTAGAAAGTGGTCGGTACAAGATTGGATGTTTAGGATATATAGAAACTATAAAAAGGAGTCATGGGAGCAATGTAGGTGCATGCCAAGAAATGTTAGGGAAATGGAAGTGAGAAGATCGAGGAACAGGTTGAAAAATATTGGAAAATAAGGTCTCAGGGTATTCGAGGGGCGTATCTTTATTTATGACCATTGTCTGGTGCAAAGACTGTAGAATCTGCAGTGTCTAGCGCTGTATCCTGGTGCAGAGTTGATTTTATTAGACAATTCTTGTGGTAGCAAATGTATTCAACCACCGAAGGTTTGCAATGCAACATGCTCTTCCTTCAACTATTTAGTTCAACAATTCAATCTGAAAACGTACAGTTTCGCAACAATAAATTACAGACTGACAAAAAATAAACGTAATGTCAATGTGACACTTTTAATAGACCGATTTCTCACCAGTTACAATACAATTAGATACGCTACGTTACCAACGATATAACGATGATTATGGAAAAAATGTATTTCTAAGTTACAGTTCCTTATATGACTATTTGTAAATTTTAATCTTCCCAATTATTCTTTACTATTAGGTAATGAATACCGTTTTCTGATATTCCTTGCCTGGCTAGCTTTTGCAATTTTTACAGTTTGAATTATTTTTACAAATTAAATTATCCTTGCTTGGAATCAAATCTGTGATACATTCGAGGGGTCAACGAAGGATAGGTAAATATCTTCTTTAATTAAAACTAAGGTTGGCATTTACATTTTCTTAGTTAGTTGAGATCTCTATTTCTTATGTATATTAAATCCATTTAGGTATTCCTTGTACCACCGTTTCTAGAAATGTTCTTTTAACTTTGGTATATGCGTACTTTTTTATTACACGGCTCTCCTAACAAATTCTGTTCAGGTATAGTAATTATGATTCACCTGTTAGAAAGTGACCAGAACTTAAAACAGAAAGGTCATTAGGATCACTGGATATTGGTGTCAGTGGACGGGAATTCAAAATTGCTTCAATTTCTATTACGTATATGTTCAATTTTTTAGATGTGAACAGACCATTTCCTACAGTTCGTGCAAAATAATGCTTAATAGATTTTTTTTATTGACCACTGCCTCCTGTAATGCCAAATTCGAATTTTCGAAAACTCGTACAGTTTTCCAAACTAAGAAGACCTTGGTGATAGAAAGAATCAACTGATATTTCGATGATAAAAACATTATGTAACATCGATAGTATATTTTTCTAAAATTAGCAATTCAGATCATTCATTTTTCGTTCGAACAAAATAGGTAGCAGAATACAAATTTTTTGCTAAACTTCGCCTGGAAGAGAATCATTTCATGACTGCAACGAAGCGATCCGTGGTTAAATCTTACAAAAAATTTAAACAATGCCCGTTCTTGTCACGTGAAAGCGGATCTTTAATTACAAAATTGTCTATAGTATGTTATTTCTTTGTACTTTCTTCTTTTTTCTTTCTTCTTTCATCTTTCTCTAAATCATTTTTATCCTTTCTTTATGTATTTTTATACGGTATTGGTAGTGTTACACAATCCTGTTAATAATTTCTTTTTTTTGTTTCATGTTTTACGTAATTCACGACATTCATTCGCAAGGTAAACCAATAATTTGTACTAATCCATATTATTAAACCTATTTCTATCTAAATGTAAAAATATTCTTTCAGCTTTCTGTAGAACTTCAATCGTGGAGTTCCTTCAAACATATCCATTGTGATCTTTCTCTTGTCTAACCAGGTAAAACTTTTTTTTTGGATAAATATAACAATCTGCTTTTTTGCCAATTGATAAATTCCTCTTTTCCAAGACATTTAGTAAACTAGAATAACGAAAATTTTGATACTTATGGAAATAAAACATAATATGCTTAACTATTTCATTATGTAAATTACAATCAGGGTATTCCAATATATTGCTAATTCCTCTTTCACATAAAGAGAAATTAATGGGACTATAACCAGTTATTAAATATGCTACAAACCTTGACAATCTGAACTATTTATTTCCTATCGCAACAAAAAGCAACAGTTTTAGTAAATTTGTATCTATATCGTTCATGACAGTCATTATCCCAAATTTTTCTCTATTTTCAAATTTAGCGATCTCTAAATTTATAGGTAACTATCAATTATTTGCAGAAATATAGTAGATGTAATTTTGCAAGCTTTGATAATAAATCATTTCATGGAATTTAAGTGTCTTTTCGATTTTACCCAGCCAGATCAGGGCATTATGGATGATATTGAACAAATACAGAGTTTTATTAAGTATTTGTGATCGGGTTTTTAATCCTCCATGCGTTTTTTTAAGGCTATAATTCAATCCACTGAAGATGAATTATGGAATGCGTTAAAAAATTAACGCTAGAGAAGGTAGAATTAAGGTAAGACGTAGTTTCATATAAATTAGCTGCGAGTGCCGCCATACGTAATTCCAGTCTTTGAAGGGATATTGTCTTTAACAATGCTACCTCGTCTTTACACAAACAAGTTTTGCAATGTTGTTCCCATCGAAAGTAATGAAGTAGACAAAGATACACTCCGTATATTACCTAATTGAATCGCAAAAACCGTGTAACTGTACTTTGCTTGCTTCTTTATAGTAATATTTCTACATTAAATTTGTTAAAAATTGGTAATACTTGCCAATGAACAAAAGAAAGACTCGTCCCAACCGACATTAACCTTTCACAATTTTCCCAACGGAAAAATTTGCATAAACTGTCACCGGTTTTAATAAGCCCAATAAATCGAATAATTGTGCAATTCGGGATAAAATTGAACGCTTCGTAGTATAAATTTCGGGACAAATATTAATCGAATAATTAATGGTATCGCTTTGGCATTTTAATAAATCTTGAAAGTTTCCTTCTCTGAACCTGTTTCTAAATACAAAATTCCGAGTTTAAACATTCCCAAAAATGACGAATTAAATCCAATTCGAATTAAATCCAAAAATTACGAATTAAGTCCAATTCGAATTAAATCCAAAAATTACGAATTAAATCCAATTCGAATTAAATCCAAAAATTACGAATTAAATCCAAAAATTACGAATTAAATCCAATTCGAATTAAATCCAAAAATTACGAATTAAGTCATTTATCATGACTTGTTGTATTTACACCGATAAGTAAATCGTCCACGTAAAACTCTTTTGGCTTTCTAAAAATTATCGCGACTAACTAAAAACACTATCCTTCGTTTTTAGCTAACTACCGAAAGCAACGAACCGTTAGAAATAGTGCAAACGTAGTACAGTACATAACTGTATTTAACCAAAAGGTTCTAATAGATTCGAATCTTATCGTGAGATCTTTTGATAAATCGCATCGTTCGTGTGTAAGCATATTTGTCTGAACTGTTTTCCTAGGTCTGTAGTTAGCACGTATTATGAAAGCAAAAACGAGTTATCAATGAAAAGACATTGTTTCGAATGGTTGAATCCACCAAAGGCGCGTCATTCAAAGAAACACCGATATTAGGTATAACGGGTACATTAAACACGAACCGTAAACTTTGCGGTGTGACTACTTCGCCATCCCATGATAAAATAGATACAAATGTAGATAAATAAGAATTTTCAAACGTCAGCAGTTCAGAAGCAAGTTGTAGTTGCTTCGAAGAAAAGAAAAAGTGATTCGATCGCTTCGGGGTCTAGCAAGGCAAGCCCTCCTATCGCCTCGTCTCAAGAAACTGGAGCGAGTGAAGAACATATTCAGCGTTTGGCTGACAAATCGGATCCAATATCGCGGTTATCGTTAGAGCTGTTAAGAGAAGGAACCGAAGAGACTGGATTAAAGGATTCCGGATTCGATCTTCCGATCCCCCAAGTTAAGACCGTAGAGATTCCTGAACCTTCTCCAAACAATAATTCAGAACCATTCATAATAGATTCTGGTATTTGGTACCCTCATAGATTCGAAGAATCACAAGGGAATATTAACAAGGGACGTATAACAAGAGAGTAATATCTTGAACTTCTGCAAAGAGCTCTTCGTGTCTTCGACTCATACCAAAAATCGGGAGTTTGGTTCTATTTGTCGTATATCGTCAAACATTCGATATATGGAGAACTTTGCGATCAAAATTGGAAATCTGGAATATGACAAATTTATAAAAAATTAGAAGCGACATTGCAGAGTTTCTGGTCAGTTCATCGTGAACTTTATGCTTCTATAATACTTTGAAACATAAGGAACAATCGTATGCAACATTCTTCTCCTTCGTGTCGACGTTATTATCGTCTTCAGAGTCGAGCCAATATTTCATAAAATCGACAGCTGTATGAGTTGTTGATGCTCCAACTTTGTCAACCAAATATCTATCATTGCAAAGTAATCTCGATATACTGTATGGAATACAGTAAATATAGAATACCCCTTTAAACTAGGATCCAATTGAGTTCTTTTGACAACCATCAAATTTCTCTCTTTACATCTTCTTACCTCCTTTATTGTACATTTTTCTGTTCTGTTTTTGTATTTTGCGACTGATTTGTCGGACGCAGTTACGGTAGAGCATTATTTTATCTTTCTTTATATAAATCAATGTAATTGTTAAGTAATAAATTACAATCAACGTGAAATAATTTATTCGGTTGTTCGAAAAGTTATTTCGTTTTCCAAAATGGAGAATATATAATTTAATAAAACGTTTATACACTCTAAAAAAATCGTGTTTCATTTTCATCAAAAAAAAACGAAATGACTTTTGGAACAACCTAATAAAATAAGTAAAAATACCTTTACCTCAGAAATCAATTTTTGTGTAGTATATTTTGAAGCACCTGTTTATGCATAAATCAACTTTACAATTCTCACAACAATACCCTGGATCTTTTGTATTCATACCTATGTGTTGTGATCTGTTTTTACCAACAGAAAATTGCAGAAAGAGTTCTTGCATCAAAGTACTTCTAAATATTAACTAGCCAATATCTTTCTTCGTACTTTGTCGATAAATAATCGAACCATTTATTGCAATAACATTGAGTATTTCCTAAATAATTTCATATATTACTTTGTGATTCTTTTTTTGATCAAAAATGATTGCAATAGTTCTTTACGATCTATTGCAATTGCTACATAGTAACTATTTACACGGTTTTCAATATCGATAGAAAGAATCAGAATATTTTTCATTCGTGCGATCTTTGCTAATTGAAGTCACAGGAAGAAGTCAAACGAAAGGATTCTCGAAGTTTACCTTCAATTTTATAAATAAAACAAGACTAAATACGTGTCATTGGATGAACTACACAGAATTTCATTCTTCAAACGTTGAGATAAAGGACCCGTATATTCGTACTGTCGCGCATATCGGCATGGGGACAGTATTTTTTACTGATGCCGATGCATGTGAAAAATAAGGGCCGTACGAGATACAAAGGGAGCCGTCGTTGAAGAGTTAATAAGCTGTTCCGCTCGTATCAGGCTTATATCGCTTCCTGTATCAGCAAGGGAAGTCACTTACGTACAATCTCCGATGTTCCTATACTCGTACATCTTTTGCGGATTTTCTACGCGACGCACTGAACACTTTTTTAACTGGGCAATTCGGTGCGATATTTTCGTACGATGTCCAATGATCGTTACGTTTCAGTCTCTTCTTCTTCGCCGAATATTTAGCGATAGTGTGGTCCTTCTCGCCACAATTGAAGAACTGACGAACTGCCATTTTTTATTCAACTTCGTCAAACGATTCGTCACTCTTATTGTCAATGTGTTCGTTTCACACTTTCACATTATCTTTCACTTCTTCGTATACAATAGAAATTTAACATTTAGTTCCTATATACAATTTATTAGCATCGTGTAAAATACCACTATTAATACACTTAATTAATGACACTTCCACGACAGCTTGTTTCGCGATCTAACGTACACGGTAAATGTACTCGTTGTAACTTTCATCGGCCTTTTTCGCACACTTTAATAATTCCTTGCGAACTTTACGCGAGTCATCGACCGAAGAAAATTCAAATTTTCACGCGTTTTTGAATTTCGACGAATGATTACATCCTTCCAGTTTCATAAGCAATCTGACCAGTTCTTGATCCGAATCGTTCACATTTTCAATTTCAATTTAAACTTTGGAACAAGAGTTTCATCTAACTTCGTTGAGTGTCTTTTCGGTATACCAATGTCTAACAGGTCGATTGCGTGTAACGTGTTACCAAGACGCGTTAATTGTGCATTAATGGTGCCATGTTGCCTTACGAGGTTCATCAATTCGATAGCCATTACATATGATAGATCGTTGAAGCAATTTTGACACTAAGGTTAGGAGATGAGAATCGATAAGGAAGATGAACTCGAAAAGATTTTACCTGGCAGCTATGTCAAACGGGTACAGTCAATGCTAGTTACAAACGAGGTTAATAAATCGCTGGAGTCTTCTTGTGTGTCTAAAAGGATGCAGATACGAGTAGTCTGTTCCTACAAAGTGTCAGTCTAGCGATGAATATAAAGGTGAGTATCCATTCGTTGCGCACCATCCAATGATACGGTGCAACGGTGTGTAATTCTTTTCCGTATCATCACTGAGTGTCCGTATCGAAACAGAGAATAGGATCTGTCGATACGTATAAAATAAGATCTCAATTCCTCCTGTGATTGATTGCAATGAGTTCAGTTCCGCAGTTAGTAACAACCTCGTACGGTTTTATTCGTTATGTGCTCAGAAAAAAGAAAAGAAATAGAGTTGGTGGGTGTTAAAGATGTATACAAGTAAGAAGATGTAGAATGGATCAAGATACTCCATTTTCTTTTTACACCGACCCACTAATATGTTCATCTCCTGTGCAATATCTTGTCGTGCATCTTTTTTCCATATCTTATTGTAACAACGTAACGAGTGTGATAATCAACGACAAAGTCAGTCACAACTCTCACTGTTCTCGTAAACGCTAAATTTTCTTTTTGAAAATATCATACAAGGGTTTTTTCTTTTCAAATATTTTTAAGAAAATATATTTTCAAACGTACGAATGTGAACAAGATTCACCCGAGGGTTTCACTCGTGAGATTCACGCGTAAATTGAGTATGTTTCCACCTGGGTCATAATTATCAACTCACCACTTAATCAATTAGTTTCTTATGCAATTACGCTTGGAAAAACAATGAAATGGTACCGAAAATTATGCATACAACTTCTCCTTGAAATTTTTCTCGTAAACGCTTTTGTAATTTGTAAATTAGTTCAAAAAAAGAATATAATAAGAAAATTCAGAGAATTTTGTTTTTCACGCAATTAGCATAATACTGCAATTAGAAGAAATTCTTCTGAAATTTAGATTTGCATGTAAATTATGCTATACAAACAAAATATTCAGCATAATTTGAATAAAATTGCGAACGAAGCAAATTACAATTGCAATTACAATAGACAATTACTTCAGACTATTTAATTTGTCTGCATCTTTATTTTGCGGATCGGATAAACTAAATGAAACGGTTGGATCGGTCCGCGGGCTTGACTCTGTGCACGTTTGATTTAATCCATTCCTAATTGTGCAACTTAATTCTTCCCTGGTTCATTAATATTTTAAAGATCGATCTTTGTATATCTCATGAAAATTGTATGGAATTCTCGGCATACCGTGCAATTCATAGTCGAAGAAATAGTTCGACGTAATTGTAAAATACTTGAGGTTTACTCGACTGAAATTATTTCGAGCATCTGACATAATTATGATCCTTTGTTCGATCATCTTACATTCGAACCACCTTGGGCCGTGTTTACCAACCTTAGCACACTTAACGGAGAATTAAAAACTGTCCACAGAATTCGAAATATTAGTTTGCTCTTAAGTAGGAAATTTTATGGAGAGATAAGAATTCGATCAGGTTTAATCTATCTCGGAAAGTACTTACTTTTAACGATTGTAAAGAAATATATTGTATAACTGATGCATTTTTATTTGTTTCCGAATTAATGTTATAATTCCATGTGGATACAAAATAACGCTCATCTAAACATAAATGCAACGTAACAACTAATCGCTGGTTTAAAATGAAATTTAATTCGAACTTGTATATAAAGCTTTTGTAGTCATGTAACGAGTAACTGCACGTTTTCCAAGTCCAGTATCGGTACACGTATAATTATATTACTTTTTGTACTTTTTTCGCTGTAAAATCATAGATTGTTACAAAGACCTAAAAGGTGGAACATTCTGCGTGTTTTGTAACATTTAGCTATCGAAAGGATCTTGTTACAGCACTCTCGTTTTTATTCCATTTACACTTTTATCGCATATCCTGAAAAGCGATCGCGTTACGCGTTTCTTACAGGTACCGAATTCCTAGTCTCGAAACAGTGACCACCGACGTGGTGACGAAACCAGATCACGAAGAAGTACCGTGTAGTTAACGTCACGTCTATTTTTACATTTATTTTAAATATATCGCAACTACTGGCATGAAAAATAGATAATAGAACTTCCGTGAACGAGTGGACGTAATGCTTTCAATGCAAACGATAACGACCGACGGTACAAGTAATTAATATGACAAAGTAGACAAACTCGGTCAAACTGAAGACCATTCATTCATTCGATTTAGAAAACGTTTTAAATGGCTCGGACAGCAAAGAGACTAAGAGTGAAATTCGATCGGAAAATGAAAATAGCGATAGTGAAATATGTAAATCTATGACCAAAAAAATGGCAGATAGTATGTCTACATATATATTATACTTATACAATGTATACACATTTTTCAAGATAATCCAGGATCACGTCAATCTGTCAAATCGAATTGACTCGGTATTTTAGATTTTCTTCTATTATTTCCGATCGATGAATTTATTTCTGAAATTGTGATTCATACGAATGAACAAGCAGAATAAACAAAGCAAGGAAAAACTAAAAATGGCAAAATGCTAGGTTCTGTTGGATTATCGTTGTCCATAGGTATGAATAAAGAAACTAAAATTGAAACGCATGAACTGTAGCCACGAAAATTTGTAAAAGCTGCTTATACGACACTTATGAATTATAATAGATTTAATGATCTCCTTCGTACTGTGAGATTTTACACGAGAACAGCACAAAACTAAACCGTGAAGTTACCAATAAATTTACTCCCATCGGAGAACATTAAATTTATAAACTACACGAGACGTATTCTTCGTTTCATGGGTATTATCCATTTAAAATCTTCGTAAAGGACAAACTATACAAATGTAACATTTCGATTCGGATGTTGGTAGATCGTGAACACCGATATGTGCTAAATATAAAAATATACATCGGTGAAGTAATGGAAACAAATCTTGCTTTCAAGAGAACCAAGTGAAACCGCGAAGAGATTTATTTAATCGGCACAGAAAACCAGAAGGAATCTCGCTACTGATCGACATTATAAAGATTACATTTGTAGGATACTGGCGAATTGTGTGTGTGTGTATGTGTGTGCGTGTGTAAAATCATGAGGGTGAACGACGATACGAACGACCCTTTGCGGGGGATCGTATCGGGCCGAGGTGCGACAATAAGTCTAGACGATGGGTTAGGCGGATTTTCTGTAGCGCTGACATAGTGCAGGACGGCTGAATGCGGTAATGCGTAGGAACGAAAAAAAAAAAAAAAAAAATTAAGCGTAAGGACCGGAGAAAATACGAAGTGTTTGGGATAGATGAGTGAACGAAGCATTTCCGAGACGTGAAAGAAGAAGAGCGTTTGAACTGAACGGCGGGGTGTCCGAACTGAAGTGCGAAAGACGAGCAATTGAGATGGCGCCAGACTGAGGAATTTTGAGCGAACGTGACCAGATGAATGAGGTGAGAAAGGTTGGGGATTGGAACGAAAGGGAATGAATGCGTGCAAGAATATAGGGTGCGAGGGAAGCGCGTTTTGGGAGCAGTTGTTGGTCGTTGGGTCTAGCGTGTCGTAGGGTGTGTTCGATGACGGAGTATCTGGATAAGTGCTGTCTACTCTAGATATGGTGTAGTGGATTACGATTGCGGAGTATCTAGAGAAGTGCTGTCTACTCTAGATACGGTACAGTAGATAACGATTTTAAAGTACCTCGAGAAGTTTCGTCTACTCGGGATACGTTGTTATTGTTTGTTATTAGTCGTGTAATAGTAGAATTAATATTTCTGATACGTCCCGATCGTTGATAAAACCCTGTGTATTTTGTGCGATAAACTTCGCGTAACAGCTATTATTAAGTAAAGTGTGTTGTGAAGTTCAAACTGGCGAAACTCTGCGAAGAAAAATTGAAATTCCACGATATCGTAACGAAAACAAAATTAATTCGTTCAGATTAAATGGTGGCTTTTGATTCGGGTTTGATTATAGCAGTCACATGTCTCTTTCTCTCTCAAAGTTTGCCTTCTTCGACGGATGAATTGCCCAGTTAGTCTAAGGGCTCACAATAAGTATTATTCGTCCACGAAAAGAAGGCACAGCGTGTTGACATTCTCACTCTAGTTCTAGTCCTCTGAATCTTCTACCATCGCAGACATTAAATGCTATTGGCCTAAGACGGTAACGAAAATCAATGACGATGATCCCAAGTCAGAGTGTGAATGAATTCGTAGGTAAGGTGCATCGGCGTAGGCTTCCAATAAAAGCATCAAGTATTCATAAACAGAATAATTTGTTTGCAATTTAGGTACTACCGCTGATTCGATAAATTACTCGTAATGAAAAAATGAAAATTATTTTTTGCGAAAATAACTAATTTGTATTTATTAAAAATAATATAAATACACTTATACAAATTTCTATTAAGATAAACTCTACATAATTATGATTTATACAAAAACAAGTCATGCTAGTATTAAAACAAGTGCAACTTTTATGATTTACGATGTATGAAAATGTAAAGGTTGTGCTTGTTTTAATTTTAATATGACTTGTTTTCGTGTAAATTTAAATTGTATAGAATTTATCTAGATATAAGTATAAATAGTTTTATATTATTTTTAATAAATACAAATTAGTTATTTTCTCTATAAATAATTTTCAAAATATTAATGATTATTACGAATATAAAATTAAACTCATTGCGAGAAACTTATGAAATCAGTGATAGTATCTAAACAGGAACGAAATCATTCTGTTTCTTAATAGAAGAATTAAAAAACATTTTGATTAAAAAACTACGCCAATGCCACAATATTCTCTTTCACTCGGTCTCGCTACAAATCGCCGTTGATCTTTGTCGTCGTCTTTGACCAACAACAATTCTTACTTGTAATCATAGAAGCAGCAATGGAGAGGAGTAGAGATGTAAACAGGCTGTGCATTCTTTTCGTGCACAAATATTTCTTGCTTAATTATCTCCAAACTTTCTAACTTTACATACCCGGAACAATCCATTCATCATCGTCAGTTTCCGAGATATAGAAAATTATGTAAATTAGTTAAAATGGAATAACATTAAATCTTACGCTTTACAGTTTTTGGAACAGTACAGTTCCACGATGTACTACTGTACACCTGTATCGAAGAAGGTGAAATATTCGTGGTCGAAGTTGTGTAAGTTTAAACAAAAATAATAAATAATATAATTTTTGGTCGAATTAACTTTGAATAATTATAGCAAATAATTGTTATAAATATCTCGTCATTTATATTTGAAATGACATTCAAGTATTTAAGAATGGGTAAATATACATATAAAAATATACGATTGTGTGTATTTTTATAATAAACGTTGTATACACTAAATACTATATTTCGAATACAGCCAGTACCAACGAATGTATTAAAATCAACGAAATCTCTAAAATGATTAAAATCGGTAAATTTCGTTGATTAAATTAAACTAATTAATGAAATTAGTATAATCAATACAGCCTGTGAAATATGTAAAATAATCTGTAAAATTGGTAAATACCAAGAGAACGTAGTCACACAAATAATTTTATTTTGTCGTAAAATTCGATAACGTAAATACTTATATCAGAATCGCTATAAATTTTTAGCAAATCCGCTAATTCAAAATTCAAAATCAATCCGGTATAATGTGTACATCGTACTACGGGTAAAACAAAGCATCCGTAATTGATGTATGAAAATTTAATGATATTGTTCGTAAAATATGTATCTATACTGCTTGGCCAAGGTCATTGTAACTTCTTAACGAGATTAGGGATAGACACTTTACTTTGCTTATGGTATCCTAGTCAAGCTGGTTTTCATATTTAATAACCTCTTTGAGATTATTCTGAGTGAATGAGTAATATTCAACTTCTAAGATTAAGAATAACAAAGTTGATCACTGAACCATACAAACAGATAACTTAACGTATAATGATTAATTTTGTCATTGTTAACTACATGTTAATATAAAACGATTTAAACTTCATCATCTTTTTCAGAATGCATCTAAATACTTTGAATGACTCAAGTTTCTTTAATATCTCGTTATCTAACTTACGTTATATTAAATTTATTAACTCACAGACCCACTACGAAAGTTCAATCAATAATTCAAAGTATCGTGCAATGTCAAATATTAATATAAATAACTATTATATTAACGAAATTAAAAGTCAGTCGTTACATAACGATGTATGGTGTCTCTGATGATGACTGACTTTTTTATAGATGTTAATGATTTGTTCTAAACAAAACTGTGTACATGATTAAGGATTGCGTAATAATAATTATATAGTTACGCAATAACTCTATATGATAGTCAATTTAAAAGAAAAAAATACTCGAAACAATGTTGAACACATTAAATGTAAAAACATGAAATATAAATTAAAATGTAATTGCAATCTCTTTCAAACTGTTAATTTATCAACATAAATATAATTATTTAAATGTATTTTAATAATACACCAGCGCTTCCTTATACCGAAGAAATTAAGAATTTAAATATCCTTTTAATTAAACGTATGTGCATATAGAAAGTTGCAGTATGTGGGGATTAATTAACTTTTGCCATTCTTATTTCATTTTCAAAATTGCATGACATTAGCAACTAAAATGTTCCACTTTCGGCGCGTAAATTTCACGAACCAGTTCAGCGATTCAAACTTCATGACAACATAAAATTAAAATTGTAATTCTCTCCAATTCTGCGAGACCGTTTCATTTGCAACGTGAAAAGTGCATATTCGATAAATGAAATTGTGAACATAATTTTACGTTGCATTTCACGTGAATGTGCACGTAACACTACCTGCATTCGTAAAGTAGTCGTAAATACAATCGTATGTACAAATTTTAAAATATGATTCATGAAACTTCGGGCAAACCAGTAATCACTGTCAAAATGAAAGTAATCGCGTAATTCTTATACCGGTAAAATAAGAATTCTAGGACTATATATATATATATATATATATTCAGGAAGCGGAAGAATCACTCAACCTAATTTATCAGTAGGCTGTAATAATAAGATAAGAGAAAGGAAAGAGAAAAGAAAGGCTGAGAGTAACGAGTGTGTCTTTATGGGCTCGATATTATAGTCGAGGCAGAATAAATTGATCTTTCAAGGTCACCGACGACCTACCCCTACCATTTAGCTAACTTACTGCTTCAACTGCTCTCTTCGTTGTTTTCAACGAGTGACAGAGAATAATCACGTAGATAATTCACGTGCACAATAGTATCCGTTAAACTTGAGCCAAGCACTGAACCGAGTCATACAAGCCTTTACGATTCTATGTCTAGACTATCTGAACATCGTCGCATTTTCTACCAGTCGATCTTATGTCGAGACAATCCGGACAAAGAAATTTATGACAATTTATTTTCTCCAAACAATGTTAAAGTGACAGAGAAAACTATTTTTAGGGGAGAGAGTTTAAACGTTTCTACCAGAAATGATCATTTTTAATGCAAATGATGTGTCTCTCAATATAACATAAAACCAATGAGTAATAACCAATTTCGATAAAAATTTCTCATGAAACTAATTGGAAATTTTACCGTTTAAATGTTTTAAACAACTCTGTGACTAATTAGAAATTAGAAATAAACGAACACCATATTTCTGTAAATTACTGCTTCATTTTGTATCAAATATATTTGTATACGTTGAAGTTTCAGTACTAAAATCTGGAAATACATATAAACCTTAGGATAAATGTGACAGATATCAACAAATTTCTTATTTACATAAAAATGTCGAACGGTGAATACAAGATAATGAACTTTTAATCCGTTGTTTATTCGACAGAAAATTTGAAATGGAATTATAAAATGAAATTATATTTCACATTAAAAGCATAAAAGCTTGGTTCGATAACTGTTTAATGGAATAAACAATGAGAATAAATGAATGGATGAGTCGCAGAATACTACAAGTCCAAAAATCATATTTCGAGATAATTGAAGAAACAAATTCATGGGAGTAGATTAAACTCAAAGAATTATCTAAAACACGGATACAGAGTACTTATTTTATGCAGTTCTTAATCCCAACATGAAGTTCTATACATTTTGTATATAGTTTCAAGATTATTTTACAACGGCTAATTTTAACAAACAGATATATAGTGTTTTCATCAGTCATTTATTATTCGAAGAAAATGGTGCTCACCAGTATGGGTGAAAGTAGCTGAATTGTAAATAGCAACCTTAAGCCACATTCTTATTTCTGTGTTACTCTTTTAACGAGAACAGTTTCTTATATCTAGTCAACAAAGTTCTCTTTTGTTTTGACATTTTAACAACTTTACTGTCAAAAGGGATAGAAACAGGCGTACCATTGTCATTTCCTAGATGCAACGAACAAAAAAAAAAACATAAAGTCCATCCGGATTGAAAGGCTCAATTAACCATCGGTTTGTTATTTTAGGTTAGTGCTGTTCAACACAAGCTCCAAAGCTTAGGGACCACTCCCGTCCCCCCATCCCTCCCCATCTATTTGTCAGCATACTAACTCCCAAGCCGATTTCATAAAACTTTCTTCTAAGTTTCTTCATAATTTTATACTCTGGATACCTTTTGACTAAAAGTTTCTGCAAACGCCACTTTCAACCACCTATTGAGTTTCTAGATAACGTCATTCGTATTTGAAAATACTAATGTCATACATATATGTATGCATGACGTGGCAATCAACGTGTTAGCATGGCCAGGAACACTGTCTAATATCGCGTTACTTATGCGAGCCCTATGCAAACACAATACGACGTATGTAGAGAGGGACAATGGCTCATAAGAGACTCCACCCATGAGCAGCAATGTTTCAACACGTTGAGTGCTGTGTCGTACACACGTGTATATTATTACGTGCCTATCGCATTAATATTTCGATTACTGTAGCCTCAATTGTGAAGACACGACGTTCAAATATGTCTAATGCTGTATAAATATCCAACAAGTGTTCGAAAGTGTGACATTTGCAAAAACTTTTGAATTGGTCGAAATAACAATACTGTATCGAAAATACAAAGCACTAAAAAAGTTTAGACCGGTACACGGGGAAACTTCGGATAAAATTAATTTGACAGTCAACGCATTAACAGCCTACCACATGGCCCGTTCGACACGTTCATCGTCATACTAAATTCACGCGTGGGTACTGTATTTCCTGAACGCTACGCACGTATAATTTAATGAAACGATTGACTGCATTCGGTCATAGTATCCCATGTGTACTCAATGTCTAATTTTAATCTCTTCTGATGTAAGCTCGAGCCGCTCTCCGATGTCCAAAAGCATCCGCTATAAAGACAAACGTAACGCATAATGATTACACATTCTTTTCGTATCGAAACGAAAGACCAGCTACACTCTTAGCCTGCAAACTGTAGAGAACTTTCAATTTTATATTCATCAAACCTCGAGCAAGTGTGCTTTGTTGCTGATAAAAAATAAA
This sequence comes from Ptiloglossa arizonensis, assembly GCF_051014685.1. Lineage (NCBI taxonomy): Eukaryota > Metazoa > Arthropoda > Insecta > Hymenoptera > Colletidae > Ptiloglossa > Ptiloglossa arizonensis. Next base: position 2,373,066 of record NC_135057.1, read on the forward strand.
GGAAACAATGAAAAATATCGATAGAACTACATATTACCTATGGCCCTTTGCTTAAACTGTTTCTAAAAATATCTTATAAAAGAACTCTATGCCCTTGGTTTTGCTTTCTTTTTATTTTATTACTTTTATTTCATATTCTTAAAAGGCATTGGTAAATTCGTCAAGTGTTATAAAATTGTTGTCCAGAAATAGATGAAATATTTTCACTGAATCATGTTCGTTACTTTTATAATTATCATCGTTTAAGTAAACTTATTACACTCTAATTAAAATGTATACCAATATCATTGGCAACCGGGTAAACATAAGCTTCGCTCAAATACGAGTAACACGGCCCTCTGTGGACTCTACATGTCGCTCAAATTTGAACAGTATAGCAGTCAGAGTGCTAACAGTGGCGTATCATAATTTACATCGCAGCCTGTCAAGTTTGAAATAAGGCCTTGCAATTAATTTTCAGTCGTAGTATGGTCGAAAACTCTGTTTATAATAAGATCGGTAAAAATGTTCCAATTATACGTGTTTCGCATCTACGACAACGAATCGGGATATTCGTGATACGTCTTTCTTTAACACTAGATTCCAGTATATTGAAGTGTTCCTCCTACGTGTCTTAGAAAAATTAATGATTGAGGGGAAAAGAGAAATTTATGAAACTATACCTATAGAATAAAAAATGTCGTAATGTCTTTTCAAAATATGCTATGGAATTTAAAGTAAATTCCTTTGTAAAAGTAGTCGAAACCAGCCATTTTGACTGATTGGTGAATTTAATGTTAAAGAGAATAGGGCTTACATAACAAGGAGGAGTTTTGGGTTATGGATGTCGCCGAGGACTAAAGTAGAGTCCTAGATTAGAGTCCAAAAATGTTCACTCCTTCGTAGCAAACACGTCTAACCCAACCTATAAAGAATACGACGATATTTATGTATGTTTATATCGCATCAGAAGTTGGCACAACGAAATATGCAGATTTATGAAATGACCCGATACATTCTTGCTGCCCCCGGCGAGATTTTCTTGAGAGGATGCGAATGTAGGTTGTTACGTGTTTTCCTAAATTTTGCACATGTTTGATAAAAGTCTATTGCAGAGAACATGCAGATACACCAGGTGGGGACATTCCGCATATCGTTAATTTTATAAGATCACCTTCCATTCCAAAATCCTTGTTTAAAGTTTCTCGAGGATTCACGGTACGTCAGTCACTGCTGAGAAGTAAAAATAATCTTGCTGACTATAACGTGTAACAATTATAGCTCTCTAAAATTACCAGATAACTGTCGATCAATCGATGCAATAATCGGTTCAACGTTCCGGGCGTATATTTTGTTTCAGTCGTTAATAGCTTTTTAAATATCGGTGCACGAGATTTTCAAAGCCTGAAGATACTTTTACCATATTTTCTTCTTTTTACTACTCTAAGAATATTTTATAAGATCACCTTCAATTCCAGAATCCCTGTCTAAAGTTTCTCGAAGATTTACGATACGTCAGTCGCTGCTGAAAAGTAAAAATAATCTTGCGAACTATAACGTGTAACAATTATCTAAAATTACTAGATAAGTGTCAATCGATCAAAGCAGCAACCTACATTTAATCGGTGTCTTCGGATGAAATTAGTGATTCCAATCTGTTTCGAAAGCAATGTTAATTATTACACCACGAAGTCTATAACTTGACACCGTACGGATATTTAACCGAATAGAATTGTTATTACGTCAATCCGCTGTACAAGTATATTATTTACGATAATTACACATATATTGTACCTCTTGTGTTCTAAATCGTTAGGTTTTTCTAGATTTATTTTGTTTAAACGTTAAATCGACTAAACGTACATCGTTTCTCGGATTCGCGAAGAAAAACCATTCCCCTTGACCCGTTCTATCTGTAAACGATTATATTCCAAAAGAAAGAAATTTCTAAGATAGCAAGTCAAGTTACGTACGTGTTGTAATTCCGAACGATATTGTAAATATTTAAATAAAGTACGCGCAGAAATATCAGGGAAATTGTAATTTGTCGCAGTCGGGGTTTGAGCATTATTTTGCGTAGCCGACGATTTGCAAGATAAACGCCGACTCTCGGGCAACGCTTGTAAATTCATAGGGAGACGTACGTAGACGTTACGCGGTAATGAGAACCGCGTTCGGTGGTATCAGTTTGCCCGAGAGAATCGCGTGTGTGCCGATGCGTTTCACGTCCGATTAACGCGTAAAACCTGTAAATGTGGCATCTGGTCGGCGACTTTCTACTTTCCTCTCGTCGAATTACTGGAGTAACGCCAGGGGTTCTACGGTTCCTCGTGCGTGCGACGGTGACTTTTCGTCGGGCAAGTTATCGAAAGCAATAACCGGTCGCGAAATTTAATTGAAAGCGCCACGCTGCGAACGATTTTCATGAAAGATTAACTGCAGATGAAAGGTAAATATGATCACTTTCCAACGGAAATCAAACGTGAAAGTAATTCACCGCGCTACCGTTTCTCGGCATCAAATATCGAACTTTCCGCCAACAATTCATCCCCCCGTGACATTTAACGTTGCTTCGTTTCACGAAATCGGCGTGCAAGTACGGAGAGAAATTTTTCAACGCCGTACGTATTTATCAGCCGGCAGATTCATACGTCGTTATTGGTGAAATTATCGTTATCGCGAAGATCATCCCGATTATTTTCACGAAAACTAGAAATTATTCGAAGGTACAGAATTTATAAGGAAGTCTGAAACTAGACTGGGAAAAAAAGAAAGGAATGATCACGAATAAATGACCGGAAACTCTAACTGATCGTATCTGTGATTCTCGTTCTCCTTCTTCGTTGAATGCAATGATCGTTTAAAGTCAGGACTGTCTGACCATGGCTAGTTCTTCGTTAATTACAACGGGTTAACGACCGACGACTTCATACTCCATAGTAAAGAAGTATGTCTTCTGGATTTCTTAACACATGGTAACACCGCGGGTATTCGTCTTTTCATTAAGGCGATAATCAGAAACCGTATAAATGAAAGATCTAAAAGCGAATAGTAGCGTAAATGTTGTAATCAATGATGAATGAAGCATTATTACAAATATAGATTTCAAATATTTCGTACAAGTCGATCTAAATATACGTTATTATTTTACGATGTAATTGTTTAATCGATATCCCAATACTCGTTTTATTTAACATTTTGGTATTACATGCTCTGTCGAATATTTCCTACGAACGATACGTTCGATTGATTTTCGGCAAAGTTGTCCAAATAATTCGTTCAAAAATATTATTTAGTTGAGTCGTTTCAAGTACAAATTATTGTCGATTCGTATCCACCGATTAATTTTCCGTAAAGTTGTCCAAATAATTCATTCAAAAATATTATTTGGTTCAATTATTTCAAGTACAAATTATTGTCAATTCGTATTCATCGAACATTGCGAGAGGTCTTTTAAAGCTACCGTTCACTGATCTGTTTCAAAATTCTTTATCTGTACTTCGTTAAAAAGTACAGTTCCTTAATTAAAAAAAGGACGGAACACATTGAAAAAAAGAATACTATCTACCAATTAATAGATTGCAAATTGTATGCACCTATAGCGGCTACGAATATGAAAAATGTATTTTAGATATGCAGAAGATATGCGCGTATGCAGAGTAAAATTATTATTATTATATCAATTTTTTAAGCACATTCTGCACATACATCGTGCATATTTTCTCTGCATTAGCATACGCCATGAATGCATAAATTCCGCAGTCTACTGAATAGTAATCGTGTAAAAACGTGTTAGGAAACTATATTATGTTCTTATCGATGTTTTATCAAATACATATTGAAAGTCTGATCGTGTCTGAGAAATTACAAATATGTTTTACAGAATGCAAAGGAGGTCAACCGAGTATATTTTCGTTACTATAACGTTTATCGGATAGACACCGGACAAATAACGCGCAATTAATTAAGATAATAGATATAAATAAAGTTTAAGACTCAAGAGAATAGGGAGAACATTACGTAACAAAGAAAAATGTAAACCGCGGAGAATGAAGCAATTAATATCTATTGCATAAATAACGTGACATTGTGAATGCATATATCCGATATAATTTTGTAAAAAAATGAAAACGCAAAGTAAAATAAATATTTGAAATATACATTATTCAGGCATGTTCCATTCAAATGAGCCCACTTAAATATGTACTTTGTTTTTAATTATACGAAAAATATTTATGGCAAATTTAAATGGTTTTCACGTAAGAAATATCATGAAACACACCTTTTCTATTATTTTTTTTCTCAGAGTATTTTTAAGCTCGTTAATATTTTTCACTAAAAAAAAAACATAAAATACTTGGAGCGAATAGAAAAATACTTTTGGTGATGCCCAAGTTGACTTTTGGGTGATCTTGGACACAAAAATGTAATAAAATTGTTCAATTTAAATGTTTACAAAATTGTGTGGTACCAACAGATGGTTGCCCAGCTCGTTATTCACGATCGGCTACTCAGGTACTGAATAGAAAACTCTCAAATGGTTGGATTTGTCGTAATGGCTCCACAGTTTGGCCAGCACGCTCACCGGATCTGACCCCGTTTAACTTTTTTCCTCAGGGAAAATTAAAAGTAGAAGTTTACCAACAGTAACCTACTACTGCAAAGAACAACAATGATTCGTATAATTAGAGCTCGTGCTACTATTTTACTAGAAACCATTGAAAGAGTATAACAATTCGCGATTGCTGGAACATCACATTGAGGAGCATTTTTTATCAAAAAGTATTCACGATCGTCCGGAGACCATGGATTAGGCATTGCCAAATATATTTTTTCATCCACTACGAAATACAATACAAAAAAAAAAGTATGTTTTCCTGGTAAAAAATATTAATGACTTTGGAAATACTCGAAGGAAAAAATAATGTTAGAAAAAGATTTCTCTCAAGGCATTCCTCCTTCGAAACCATTAAAATGATACTTTCCATATAATTAAAAATAAAATAGATATTTATATGGTCTCCTTCGGCTAATACACCTTGCATAAACGTATCATAAAATAACTCGAGTTCGATAAAGTATTGTTAATTTATATTTTTAAAATCATTCCAACCATTACTGACAGAATTTCAAATTGATTTTGCTAGCTATTTCATAATTTTGTATCACACATACTTCATTCGGTAAAACCTAATAGTTTACATCTGTTAAAGAATCCCGAATACAAAATACGTTTCTTTTCTTTGAAGTGCGAAGTCGTTATGTAAAATTTGGAAACGTGCAATAACTCACAGATTTCATTTTATCGGTATAAAAATATAATTTTATACGGTAGTTTCTGTTGTCGGTTATATACGCTGAGATCGAATTCGTTCAATTTCATATAACCGGGGAAAGCAAGTGTTACTATTCGACGAATCGATTTTTGTCACGGATCGAAGACGAGCCTTGCACGTGCAGCCCGATGAAGAGAGTGAATGGGATTTAACGAGAGTGAGCGAGATAGAGCATTATAGAAGCGAGTGTCGGATTACCAGCGCCTGGCGGCTCGCAATCGAGAGGGATGAAGAAGTACACGCGCGAGCGAGATGAGTCACCCACTAATGGTAATTAAAACTTTGTCATTATTCGGTGTATTCGTGAGAACATTGCTAATAAATTAGTGAGATTTTCTCAATGAAGATAAGTCCAAATATGGCCTCGTTCCATTTCGACTATTCCTAATTAACTGAATCGCTTCTGTAAAACTTTCAATTACGAAGTTGTAATTCAAAGTAGTCGGAACAAGGTCGTGTTTAAACTTATTTTCATCGGGAGAAGCTCGCCAATTCGTAGATAATACTTTCGTGGAGATACACTAACAAATATAAAAAAAATTTCGTTTCCAATAGTGGATGAAATTCGATCCGACGAGACGCTCGCGCCTGACAGTTGGGTTAGGTCTGCTCGTAATGAATAAACACAGTGGTAGTTGGATGATTCGGTACAAAAATTATTCCGTGTAAGAGGAGAACTCTGTAATTGTTCTTGTGACTAAAACTGCTGAAATTTTTACGCGATACAATTTTTTCAATTTTGATAATACGCAGATGGAATGCGGAAATTTGTCCGCTCAAAAATTATAGAAAACTAAATTGTTCAATTTCGTTGTAATTGATTTTACATTTAAAAACGAGTAACTTTTTTCTACAATTTTTTTCTCGATTTCACCAAATATTTTACATTAAAGGCAGAGTGACTATTCCGGTCGACGAATTTTAGACGCGCGTTTCAAGCACTTAAATTATTTATCAGCAACGACGAAAGAATACATACCCGATGGTTTCCAGAACTCTACACAGTTTACGTTAATTTTAATGAAAATATAAATTCGATACGTTCCCTTGTTGGATTACCTTTAGCAAATATGAAAGTAAGAATATTTTTGAAAAACGTACATTTATCTGCGCATACGATAGACGTAAGCGAAGAAGTGATTCGAATTGACAAAACCAAAAATTGCTTTTGCCTCTGATAAATCTTTCAGCGAGTTTTCGAGAGCAAAGCAATGTTCACACATTTTCGTATCAGGCTTGAATAATTTCCAAACGCTCTTCCCTACACTGTGATTTCTCAACGAAAGACGATTTGTAAAAATTGAATCTCTGTTGCGCATCTTCCAATGAACCAAATCTCCGCAACGATCTAAGGTACCTGATCGGTAATTGAAATCTGCGAGCGAACGAGCAGTCCGTAGAAGATTTATTAAACTCACTTCGCGCATCACACGTGACGCGATCGATATCATTAGATACCAGATTTTATCCGATCCATCATTCCCAGCGATTTCCTCTAGTCGATATATTCCTATCGATGAGTCAATGACCTGAATTACATCATAGCAAAATGCAACTGCACACGGCGCGTGTGCAACCGCACTTACGATTAACCACGAAGACTCGTCGGCTGGGCGGCGAGCGCGCGTGCGCGTGCGCACGCGACACGCATCGTAATATGCATATCACGTATTTATACATATCGTGCATACGTATAAAGATCGGTCACGCTGGGATGGAATAGCTTCCTTTGTTAGACAGCATAAATTAGTCAACGGGCTGCTGATTCCAGGGAAAACGAGCGACGATTAGTCGAGGGAAAGAAGAAAAAAAAAAAAAAAAGAAAAAAAACACAACACTGCCGTACCACGGGTGTAATAATTAATGAAAACGGTGAATCTGCCGTGAAGATTCGACGGGTAGATACGTGCGATTGCACTAAGGACGATCCCGCGATTATCTTGCGTTAGACAGAAGAGATCGAAGCCGGAAGAGGAGTCGCCCCATTCACTTCGTGGTAAAAGCTCGTTGGTTCCGGCGATGTATTTATATCTCGAAGAGGCTACACGCCGATGAACGAGTCCGCGAACTCGTGGATTCGCGTGACACGTATTTCAGTTTTGTTCGAATTCGCGATATCGATGCAAGGTTCGACGTCTTATTGTCCCGCGTTCGCGTTTTGCTCGTTACACCTTGCAGGTCTCGTGCGCTGAGCGTTCTCGGCCGACCACGTGCACTTCTCGCGAACCCTCTTACCCTCGTTCCATTTTTGGCAGTGCTTGTGGGAACACTGTCAAGACCGTCTAGAAGACGAGAATGTAGGCTTCGATTTAAATATTCGCCAAACTTCATTTTCCAGATCTCTTAATGGAACGTTAACCGTTTCATTCGCAACGAATCATTGATTTTACTTGGGTTCAATTTACACACTTTATCGATATCAGAAATTAGATTCTCAATTCAACAAAAGTTTGACTAGAATGTGATTTAGCCGGAACAAATACTTTACGTTTAATTCATTCTAGTTTCTATTGTATTGTCTATGTAATGCAATCTCATTTTTTCAAAGTGACGATTATCGATATCTTTTTAAGTGAAAGTATGTGTCCTTTTCTAAACTGGTTTGGAGATTCTTCTACGTTAAAATTAACAATACTATTATAACGTAACTAACTTGTGTAAAATAATTTTATAGTATATGATATTTTGTAAGTTGTTAAATTTAGCTTGAAAAAATCCCTTATTCTATTTATACATTCAGTTTTGTTTATAAAAATATGCATAAAAAAAAACTACTTCGAAATGATAACACTTCAAATGAGTGGAGATTATATAGAAACGGCCCATACGATATTGATATTTGTATAAAAAAAAATCCATTTGTATGAAATAATAATTAAAATCAACCACTTCGATATTATTTATGAAATTTATGAAACCAGCAATGTGTTCCTCAAACAATGTATCAGTAAGTTCCTTATTTTATTTTTTATAAAATATTCGATGCTGTATTGACTATTATATAACATTTTTTGCTGTTTATTCCTTACTTAATCTCTATATTTCGTGTTAAAGTGGCAGTATCCTTCTCAAGATTAATTTTCAATAAATTTAATATTATACTACAACAAGACTCACGTACAATTATTTACGATATCTGTAAACTCTAGAAAAACCAGCAAAAAGCTGATCGGAAATAATAGCGCCAGTTAAGGTAAACCGTGCCAAAATGCTTTTTCTGCAAAACTCTGTTGCTGGCACGCTTCGCAAATACTTTATAAAACGTACAATGAGCAAAAAAGTTAATCGCAATGAAATAATAACCTTAATAGCGCAGTGTGTTTAACGAACTAAGTATAATATAGAGTTAGAAATAATGGCGTGTAATTAAAGTTAAAGAAATGTTTTCACCGAAATGTCTATGAAACAAAGAAGTCCAACGAACTAAACTTTATCTAATACGACCGTTTGTATCATTTTACCTTTAAAATTTTACTTTTATCGTTATGCCTCTTCGAATTACCGAAACCATTAATATTACAAATATTACAAAAATCGTGATAATATTAGATTGCATTTATCACAGCCTCCGTAACCGCTATTATATTATACTTTAACTTCTCTTAAATATATACATATGTGTTCGTTAAAATGTAGTCGCGTGCAATATAAAAAAAAAAAAACCTGCCAATTATCTCATTTCCAAATATTCTCTCCGCCGTTTGTTTTCGCCAAACGCAACAACCGACAGGACTCTGTTGAAAAAGTGAATCCAAATAAATCGACGTACCTTTACGAGCAAAAGATGAAAGCGGCAGTGAATTTTAAAAATTGTAAAACGCGCATCGTGACGCATTCTCTGTCGGAAAAATTCACCGATTTCCCTCCGTCGTGTAATAATTTTACCGCGCCCGACATTTGTACAGCGGTGATAACTATTTACACTCGTATCGCGTTTTACAGCAAGCTCGGATCCCGGTTGCACCGCACCTGTACTCTCCAAGTTGGGTTTTAGCTCTTTTCGGCTCCGTTTTGCCTTGGTCCTTCCGCGAATAGAAACCGAGAGTTCTGTCTCCCCCTGCGACTGCATTGAGTACTGTCTGGAAAGTCAGCTGGCACAACACCGTACACACAAAAACCTCCATAGGATGACTCACGGGCTTCGACTAGCGAACGCGCACGAATTTGGACCGGCGTGGTTCAACAAGGCGAAAGCTCGCCAACGGAAATGCTTTAATTCGCGGAAACCGAAATAACAATGAGAAAACACGGATTTCTGGGTACGATTCTCCCTCCGAAACTTTGCGCGACACCCTACTGAAAGTAGATGCACGCGAAAGAATACGATTCGTGGATTTCACGTTTTTCAAAACAAAAAAACATTCAATTAAGAATGTTCAACGAGTAAAGCAAAGGTTTCGCAAAGAATTCTCGAACGTTGTAAAACAATTTACAACGAGAAAATTATGAAAATTGAACCTTTTGAAGTACCTACAGTGTGTTCGTCGTGATGTTGTCCGTGACCTTTTTTTTTCAATACTTACGACAATTTGGTAATGGAATATCGTAAATGAGATTACTCGAGTTTCGATCGACGAGTTACTACGGCGACGAAAATTTTCAAAGTATTTATTTTCCTTTGTAAAATCATGATCTCTTTGATTTCTCTAACTTTAGAATGATTGCTATCTAGGTCCGAGGTCATCAGAGACCTTTCTCTAACTGAAATTTGATTAGTTTTGAATTAGATGAATTTGTAGCATTTATGGAAGAAAAATAATACTATTTATAAAAAATATTGATAGATTTTCTCGTTTATGACAAATAGAAGGATACAAGGAACATTAAACGAACAAATGCAATTGCCACTAATACAATTAAATATTAATAATAACAATTCAATACCAAAGTACATAATAATAAAAAGTATTTGAAAAATATCGAAATCTCAGATATTTAATATCAATTTTTAAAATGTCTTTTAAAGTTAAATACAACAGTTTTCTACGCAGATGTAAGAATTGTAAACCATATTTTCTTCGTTAGTCTTTTATCGGAAAACATTAAATTGTCCAAGTTGAATAGTAAATTAAATATTGCACGATACGTTTATCGTTGTAATTAATTATTCCCAGCGCATGCGAAAGAAATTAATGAGAAGCATTCCCGCGCGTTTTCAAACCGAATAACGAACTAACATAAATTCTTACAAACTCCCCTCTGCAGAATGCAAACGATACCCTTCCTACTTTTGCTGGCATATTTACAGTAGGTAGAGCGATAACGATAACTTCGTGTAAATATTACACCACCGTCCATAAAACGTATCGTATTTTGCCTTTGATAAAGCTTTCTGAAAAGATAAGATTGGATTATGCGTTGCGAATAACTACTGGCTCTGCTTGTACACTCGTTAACATTCAAAAGATAATCATTATTCAAGATCAAATAAACGCGTTCTACGGCTATGACTCGATGTCCGATTGTTTCTCGTACGTTTTTCATTCATTTTAACATAGCAGCCTTTGAAAACTAAATAGGTGAACTTCATGGTATCAAATATAAAGAAAATTGATATTAAATAAGGTTTTTTAAAGTTTAACTGAAATTGAGAACTTTACAGAAACTGAAATCGATCGATTTGACTTCCAAGAGGTTCGTATATTACCGTAGGGAAATGTTCGTCCTTCTTCGATCGAAAACTTTGTCTCTTCAATGAAACAACAACTTCCCTTAATGGAAGTATTACTCGTTCGTTCAAGGCACTCGTACGTAGAAGGTTTCGTCTAACATTTTCATACAACTCTAAAGTCCTAGATTCTACGAATAGAGAAAGGCATTTTTCATAGTTTTCCAATTGAGGGAAATATCCTATTTTGGAAAATCATTTGTGCTACGATAACGACGAAACGCAATACAAAGGCGACAACACGTGTGACTTGCAGATTTACGTTGCCTTTCAAATGTAACTTCGAACGTGCTTTACTATTCAAATTGTACACAACTTTTCGCAACGTCGATTCCACAGATAATGGCTCTGGCATTCTTTTAGCGAACCAACGTGTATAAAAATTACAAAATTTTCTCATACGTTAAAAGTCAATTGATAAAATACAAATAATTGAAAAAACTTTCACCGTTTAATAAAGCTACTAGACATCAGAATATAATCGTTTAAAAATTACAGCATTTGGTTTTCCTGCCGCTTTCGTCAACCACGATACTTTTTAATTCTTTCAATAAAAATTGGCAACGTTTCGGTCTTATTAATTTTAATAAATTATTTTATTATAATAATACTATAGTAATTCAAACAACTATTTTATTATCATAGATATTAAGTGCAACATCTTAAAGAATATGCGTTTGTTAATCCACTCTATTGCAATTATTTCCTATTATATTGTTAAAAAATCTCCCAATTTTGACTAGATACGTTCAATTATAATTTTCAATCGTGTTGTTCGTTTGTCATTTTTATCAGAAGTTAGAAATAAGTGGGCGACGAATGGGGACGAGGTCGCTAACGGAAACATTTACCTTACATTGAAATTTCGATAAATTAATCGCGTAAATTGAAAATAAATAAATATTCGCTTGCGAGATACCGGAAGTACGATCACGTAATTGAAAGGCAGTTTGTTGCAAATAATAGTAGTAAAGTGTTCACGTACGAGCAACGGGGAATTAGATTTAAACAGGCTCGAACCATGAGAATAAAGATACTACACAGTGTCCGCACACCCACACTCACCCACGCGAACCATTTGCACAAGATACGGGTAATTTCGAAAGTTGAAGGTAATCTTCTATCGTGGTAGTGCTTCCATGACGGAACCGATCAAACTTGATCAGCATTTTGTATCAATTTATGCGAATTCTCTGCAAGGGAAGGGCAGGCAACTTCATCGGAGAAAATCGTACGTCACAAATATTTAATTCTTCGTCTTGTATAATTTCACAAATTCTTTACATAATAAACTCGACAGTTCTATTAAAATTACACTTTAAAATTGATTTTTCCTGTTCCGAACAATACTTTCGGTATAATTACGGTATTGGACAAAAAATTGAAAATTTTCACCGATTTTACTGATCTTTTACAAAAATTTGACTACTACATGGGGCAATTTCAAATATTAATTTGAAACAAAATTACTATTATTTGATACCTCTTTTTCTATTTTACTCTTCGAAGAATGTATTTGTAATACGTTAACGAATTACGACGAAGGAAAATTACCGAGCTTAAAAGTAAATTGCAAGGATGACCGTACTTTTCGCCCCGACACTGTTGTTACCCCCCTTAAAAGTACAAAAGAGGGATCAATTTGCTCTCGTCGATCCTTTAAATCCTCGCTAAGCATATACGAGGTAATGATGGGGCGACGATTCGAAGAGAACTCGAGAAATTCGAGGAGAGCCTCGCCATACTACTAGAAAGAGCACCGTGCCAGAAAAAAACCTCTTCAACGAGTCTGCGTACCGCGATACGACTTTCAGAATTTATTTCGAAGTACCCTTCACTATTTCAGTAAGATCGTTAAAGCTGCCGTTTCGTGATAGTCAAAGAATCATTATACGCTCAAAGGGGCCGAAGAGCCAATTCGAAATTCCAGAATTGCCCGAGAAGCGCTACTCCTATAGTCTTGTTAGTCTTTCATCTGGCGAGCGCGCCTCGTTAAAAAGTTTGTATTCTTCAACGCGGACAAATGATCAGAGAGTATCAAATTTTACTCGGCTCGGTAATATTGTGTCATTACAGGGAAACGAGTGGTTTTTTTAACGGGATATGAACTCATTAGCGTTTTGTATGGTTTTTTTCTTCTTTTTATTTCTAACTCGGAAGTACTAACCGTTTGTAATGAAAACGATAATGAATGAAAAATACTATTGGAAAAATCAAGGATAAAATGCTTTTAACTCCAGCAAGACGAGTAGAAATATGTTTAATCAGTTATATATAGTCTAGAGGAATTGTTCAAAACACTTACCCCTTCTGAACGTAACTAGGCACCCTATCAAGGTTCGTGACGTTTGGAAAATGATCGTTTTAGCATTCAGAATTTGTACATCTTTTCAAGGACTTGGGTACGATTGAAAAATATCGGTTAACTTTCTCTGGGAACGAGTTCAGGCGTACCACTCTCAACGCCACTTGACGCATCGTAGGCCCACACACAGCGAAAGAATTATGGTAAAATCAGAGGTTGGTTTCCTCGAACAAAGGGCTTCCTGTGCAACATCCCTAATCTTTTTGCAGGACGATTGCATTCGGTCCTGTAAGTGTCACATAAAGAGAAAACTGTCCCAATTTTCATTGATCGCGCTCCCATCTGACTACATATTTCTCCAAAAACGGTGAGAGGATATTTGAACTTTGTCTGGTCGATTCAAGTTTAATGAAAAAGAATCGGAATAACCTTACAATTCAACAGATCCGTTACAAATTACAAACAGCACGCATTAGAATACTCTGGGATATCTTAAACACTTACTTAGTGTATCAGTCACATTGCATATCGAATTGTTTTACATTTACTAGTTACCGTTTCGTAAATATTATTTTGTTGTAAATGAAGTAGCACTTCAAGATTGAATAAAAAACAATGAAATCTTTTATTTTATCTGTTTTTATAATGTAAATATTTGTGGATAAAAATGTACTTCTTAATTTTATTGAAGGATAAAGGATTCATCTAACAGCTCGATGATTGTTTAAACTAGAAAATTGTTTAAATGAATATTTTGCCTTCTTTTTTTAGTTCTGTGATATGGATTCGTTCTTTTGAAAGAGTTGTAAATCCAATTTTTAAAAAAATTTGCCAATAGCTAATTTCGATTACGAACTAATACAAATTACATATTTTTTAAGGATTTAGATTCAAGGCCTATCAATATTCCTATAAATTAGTCAAAGCATGTTCTACTGTTAAAAGAAATAAAAAATTTAGAAGTACATAATTTGAAGTTCATTTTCAGTTAACAGAAATATTATTTTATTCGTGCAAAGCCTATAAAAATTATCATATAATACATTTGCATAGGTAGTAGTATTTACCAATATTAATAAGTTGCAATTTAATAAATTCAATGATAATTGTTGAATCGATGAAAATGCAAGATCTTAAATATCGTGAAAGAAGGAAATTTAAACTGTCAGTGTTTAAAAAAAAAAACTTTTAGCATCTCTCGTGACTAAAATTAAAATACAATCAGGTATAGTTTGTTAAATGTTTCGGTACAGGACTCGTTAAAATAAGTGGCTCTACTTAGATCGTTGTCAAAAATTCTAGGGTTTTGAAAATTAATCAACATATGTTTTCCGTGAAGTTCGAAACTGCTTCGTTATAAATCTGTTATCTTCTCTCTCGACTCGTAAAAAAAAAGCGATATCGACAGATATTTTTTTCAAAATACAAAATATGATTTCACGAGATTAGAGGAATTAGACATTCGAGAATTCTCGTTCACTCTCACCGTGAGACCTTTGTGATCCTTGTGGGCGGATCGAAATGTGAGAACCAACCGCTTCCTTGTTTGGTAACGCTGATCAACGCTTTCCAGTGTTTTTTATTCATCCGTGACATAACGCGCGCTTATACGTCTTAAGGCACATTTAACAGAATATTCCGTTGGATTTCTAACCAGTCGTTTTCTCTATCGATCGGATTTCGTTATAACGAGATTATAAAAAAGAAATTGGATTCAGATTCGATGAATCTGCAATCGGTAGCTTGGTTCACGTGTCGCTCTATCAATTATCCAAAGGGAAAATTTTCGTGAAAAATGTGGTACCTCGTTCGTTTTATGGATTCAATTTGACGTACACTGTGCACCGCAGCAACCGTGACCTATAAATTTTAATAATTGTGTCCTACATTAGATCCTATCAGTAATTATGTCCTTAATTGGAAAAATGTCTTACTATGTTATGCAAAGCAAAAGAACGAAAATTTAATTCTCCATACTGGTGCATTCTGCTCAAAACTATTAGAAGGCTACTCCGAGTAATTATAAAGAATCAATTCGATATTAAGAACGACAAAAGTAATGTGTTTAATAACGAATGAACAATACATCTGTGTAGGTGATGTTCTATTTGTTTGAGCGATAGATAACGGTAAAAATGTAAAATGATTCGACGATTTGAATATCATACGTCAATAAGCTAGTATTTCAATCGACTTGACAGTATATCAGATAAGTAATCAAATTATGATACAACATTTTACAGGTCCGTGACTCAGTAATTTCATTCATAGTTTAATGTGATTCATATCGTCCAGAGCAACTGCGTTTGACAAATCAGCATTGTGTCATTATGATCATGTTTCTCAACAATTTAGGAGAGTATATCAGATATCGGACATGAAAAGGATACCGCGTTCTTAATACGCTAATATTTGCGCTGTATGTTTAATTCAAAGAGATTTGTTGGCTTAAGGTTACTGTATATGTATATGTGCCTGAACGTTAAAGTCATTTACGTAAATGAATCTACAGTTATTTCGAGCAGTATCCATTCACTCAATTTATCTAATTTAATTTAATTGTGTTAAATAAAAACTATTTGAAATAAATGCAATTGTACTTGATTCCACGTAAACGCATAAATTAAATACTTCGGTGACTAATGTAGAAATTTCTTAATTAGCGTTCAATTAAAGTATTCCTTTCAAAAAAAAGTCTGCGCATACGTATCAACGTTATAAAATATTATGTTTATTTTAAGCTCCATTTCCTGGAAATATTTCATACTCTGTTTTCAATATTTAAAGAAATATGCACGCGTGTGCAATATAAAATCTTGAACATAACGATATGTGTATTATATTTATTATAAGCGCAATATTTTTTGATACTAACTACGTTTAATTTTCTTTTTTATTTAAATTTATTTTTAATTCGTATCGAACGAAGAATGCAATTCTTTGCAAATTATTTTACAGTATCGTTGAGTTTTAAACGACTCAGGAAAATTTTCGAATAAACAAGTAACTTCATAGTTCGATGAATTATAAAAGAATGTTTCGCCATTGTGCAAAGTTCTAAGATTCAGTCGACACGAGATATGGAATTACTTATTTAACTGTTTTTTATTGACATACTCAGTTCAAAAGTCGAAGCAGTAATTCTGAGAACAAATGCGTCGACCGATTCTTTTTTAACTGGTTATAATTAAACATAAAAAGATGCGATCAATTTTAAACGAATAAAAATCTAAAGTATTTAACGTTTCAATTTTCCTTTAAGTAATATTGCTAAGAAAAGTATAGACTATAATAACGCGTAAAAAAAACTATGAAAGTAAATTTTATTCGGGGGAGAAATAATATACCGGAGTTTTACCAAATTTATGGCGTCCTTCATATTTTGGACTATGATTTATTCATACGATGATGTTATTTCTGCTTGGTATCCCAACCTCTAAATACGATGACGAATTTCCAGAACTCCGCGCAAAGAATAAAGAATGAAAATACTAGCCGAATGAACAATACGGAACAAAGAAACTCTGGAACCAGAATGTCTGAAAATGGTTTGAAATTCTCTCGCCTTTGTATGCCAACGAATCTGTGTATTTAATTATAAAGGGAGTTGAAATAGCGAAGAATGAAAAGAATTAAAATAATAACAATTCAGTTCCATCGTTCCGTGTTCTAATTATCTTTACACAGGTTGATATTGACTTAAATTCTTATAAATTATTATAAATGTACAAATTTTCTTGAAGTAAAAATTACTTCAGATTTCTCTGAAGTCTAAAGATCTGAAGAAAAATTTCAGAATTTATTTGCCAGATTTGATTGAAACCGTTATACACAACTAAATGCAACAAACAATAACACGTTGCAATGCTACAACAGTAAATGTGAAACGTAAATTCCAAATCACCTCGCGAATTAAAATTACATTATAATATTGTAATATCTTCCAGTGATATTAATTCCTAACACGATTAATTCTATTCAATCGATAATCGATATAAACTATGATATTTAAAACATCGCGGTTATTCAACAACCGTGGTTATTGGTTTTTAACAAGATACCACGGTCTAATTTTTTCCCCGTTAGACACGTTCCTTCGACTTAAAATGTTATTAATATCAAATTGCCACGTTGATCAATCACCGCCCACGTGCATTAACGCGATTATTGTGAAGATGCAGACCGCGAGTGTCTGTGCTATCCGTCCATTTATCGTTCACAATGCACCCAGCGAGACGGTATTACGCCCAGATGTTTTTATTCGCAAAAGTGTTGCGACTTCTCATAAGAACCGACTGGTCTCCGCAAGTAGGTAGCTGGACGTCATTCCAAACCTACGCGTTTACCAGCAGACCACGCAAAACCGAAAGGAAGTTTAAAATCCACACAGACGCGCGACACCCAGCACCGGCTCGCATATTGAATACGCGATAATCACCCTATTAATTAGTTGTGCAACGAGTCGACAACACCTAGACCATTGAAAGTCCGCTGGAAGATATCTAAATTACCAAGTGACGATTTATGGAAATGCTGTTAAGGTACGGACCTTATTCGGTCGCAAATAAAAGAGCGAAACCGTGTCGTTCTCATCAAACTCGTTAATCTCTAGTCTGTTACGAATCGCAGTGCTAAAGGAAAGCAGGAACGTTTCCTACAAGGATACGACCCAACCCATCTACCTCCAACTCTAACACGCTTGTGCAGGACAATAAAACACAAGTATCCGTTGCAACGTGTAAAACATTAAGTATGAACACGTGATCATTTTAAAGATATCGGTAATTAATGTTACGCAACCTGCGCTGTACACTATCAATGTCTAATTTTCCAGATGCCGTTATTTAATATTGTACTGGGATACGTTACTTTTATTTTTAACACGGGTTTCCGTTCTGGTTTTATCAATGTTTATCAACTGATTATTCGATTTTACAATTTCGCTACGGGAATCTCGACGATGTATTGCGCATCGTATAACCGTATGTTGAACTTCAATTATTTATATCTCTGAAATTATCGAGTATCCATATCTAATGTTTTACGCGTCCCAACGGTGACTTGTACTCTACCATTCTGCAAAAGCACGTTACGATCGGAGAGGGATAGATTAGATCCTTCCCTTGGTACAAACGAAGGTACAATGTTCATTTCTTTAGCGGTGTACTTTCTTAACTTTATAGATCTATTATAGTAAAACTTCAATCTGCAGCTTTCTTATCGGTATTGGTCTCTGTTCTAATATAAACTCGAGTTTACCGGAATAATCCGCGCAAACATCTTTACACAATATGCGTGATACTTTCATAAATCTTCTACTTAAATAAAGTTCTTAACAAAATTTTAACATTTGAATTTTGACTTACTTCTGGTATTTCATACAATTACGGGTACACATTTAATTTTATTTATTTGAAAAGAAAACGGTTAGGTAGAATAATTTAATTGCATAGATTAGTTAAAAATGTATTCAAAATCTTGACGGTACGTCTCGCAATCGTGGTTATGGATAGTTCCTGATGCCTAGTTCTTTCAGTTCATTAAGACTATAAATAATAGTCATCAAGAATGGTATAATCTTACAAGAGAAATTATAAGAAAATTAACCGCAAGATTCTAATTAAGAAAAGCACCGGTTACATCAAGATGTAAATATTGTTTTACTTTTTAGTAAGCTTTTTAAAATATTAGAATGTGTAATAGTACACTTCCATTATTCTGTATAACATTAAATGTATTCCTGTACATTTTTCAATAGTTGTAAATCTAATAATTATAATGAGACTTCTGAGCGGCAGTGCAGGCTCAAAATGTTTTCGTAGTTGTGCCTGTTTTAAAAATTAATTACGTACTTTAAATCAGGGAGAGAAATAAAAATACTATTCTAATTTATTGTTCGAAAGAAACGAATCGTTACAGAACGTTTGATTGTCAGAACGTATTACGAAACTTCAGTCACGCAACTTCTATTCAAATACATTGACATCAAGAGGAACATATTAAACACCTTATTAAGAACCTTTCTGATTATAGATTGTTTGCATGTAGAAAAAATCTATCGTTAAACGTAATAGCGCGATGCAGTCACACGTCTGCAACAGTCAACCGCATATACCGATAATTATCTTACATACGAAAGAGAATCTGATATTCCGATCTTACGACAAATAAGAAGATACAAGTTTAATTTTATAAATTGACAAGGTAGAAATATTTTCCGTTTTATTTTCTCCTTTAAAATTCTTCCACCCTGTACGTGAACCTGTTTAATCTACGATACATATGTAGACAAATTTTGGTAATAATCCGTTAAAGGTGTTTCAACTCGGATTTCAATATCTTGGAAATATATTGCCAAGGACATTAGTTTGAACAAATTTTTTCTGCACATTGTATTATAATGTGCAGTTGGCTGTTGTCACAGGTTAACAAAAATTCATAGAAGTAGCGAATCGATCAACAAAGAAAAAGGCAAGTTACTTAAATAGCTTCAATAGTTCTATTCGGACAAGTTCTGAGAACCTTAGAACAACATCTTAAGAAAACATGTGGCCGAAGTAACTATCAGGTAAAAAGAGTCACACCTGGCCATCCAATATCTTATCCAGTGTTAACCAAGCATCTCACTTTCCTCCACAGATTGCCCAGTGGTAAATACGCATTCCACCCCCTCCCCACATCATTTTAAAATTACGAGATTATAATAGTAGTAGGATATAAAAATTGCAAATTCCATTTTGACTAAATATTATATTGAACACAATTGAGCCACGATTTCGAAAAATAGTTGAATTCCTTTTAGAAATGAATATTTTCTCTTAAACATATATTCACCGAGGCACCCAGCATAGTGTTCCATTCTAATACCAGAACGTGGAATCTTTGCTTTGACATCAAGCCAAGTACACTCAATATGCTGAGTATGTGTGCCAGTTTCTGGATCTAGAGAATTGTAGCAATGGTTGATCGTCAAACGAATGTATCCTTCCGTCTTTAAACAATTATACGTTCGTCAATAATCGGAGACAATTGTAATTTTAGAATATGTTCATTTTTTTATAACTACTAATAACGCGTTCAATGTTCTGACGGATACTGGTTCAATAAACATTCCGTTTGTTCTTCTTTCGATGTCGTCAAAAATCCATTGCCCGACGATTAAACGTTTCTTATAATTCTTCTTCCAACCGATCTTCGCCTCGTTTATTTCTACCATTATTGTCTCGCCACCTATTTTCTCACTGCTAGCATTCACCCATGAGACGCATAGCTAGCAAATGAGAACTCTTGAAAATGACACGCATAGCTGGCAAGTGAGAACTCTTGACACACGACAATTAAAACTATTACAGACCGTACCTTCCAGCAGCAATTTGACCAATCGATAATACGTTGCGTGAATAGGTTCAATTCCTCTTGAAGAAAAGTCTTACAATTAGAGAAGGGGCAAAGGCATACGTGTCGACAATCTTGTGTAATAGAAGCAATAGTTTGCGGAGAATATCTCGGAAATTAAAACCGATCACATATTATACAGGAAAAAATGAAAGTCGAGGCATCTTTAATATCGTAGAAATTTCTGCAAATTTTGTGTACAAGTACGTCTCGTGTGAACTTCCTTCTAATAATCATCTTCTTTTCTTCTTCCTTTCTATTCCTTATAAAATTTGTTATTTCTATTATGTTAGAATATTAGACAAACATTGTTTCCAATATTAGATAAACTTTCATATAAGAAGATCGAAAGGTTGAATAAACTTGATTTAATACAATAATCTTAAAACTTGTTCAATAATAGTAAACGCTATATAATACTGTATATATTTATAGTAACATTTGCTTTATCACGCACAATTCGATATTAACGAAAATGACTAGTAATAAAATATAACAGTTTAACTAATAATAATCATTAATAATAAAATAAAAGAATAAAATGTAATAACAAATGTTATGTGATATAATAACAGGCGGTTGCTAAGTGACTAAAGGCTGGAGCACCGCAGAAATTCGATATGTCCTCTTAGATTGCACTTGTTTCAGAAAATACAATGTAAGCTCAGACGTGCACGACTAACAACGGTTTGACGAGGATTCAAGCATTTTCTATTTCATTTTATCGTATCGCGATAAAATCTATAGCAATCCATAGATACGTGAAACCGCAGCATGGAGATTTTAATGTACTAACCATAAAGCAAAACAAAACGCGCTACTCTGATTTATTGTTAAACTATAAGTATGCGTTTGCATCGATGAAAAAGATTGTAAAATATCAAATGACAAGTGTACTTCAACCAACTACGATAGAGAACTGTTTGGTTCTCTGCCAATATAAACGTTAAACTTTTTCTAGAATCATAACTTTCAAACTTTATAGAAATGCATTTGTTTATAAATGTATACAAATGTTTCAAAGAAACTTTTTACGTTTCACTATCAAATTATATGTGTATGTACACAGTTAGGTGCCTCAACTTCGATTGTTTTTTTTTTTTTTTTTGTATAATATGTAGTCGGTTTTAGTTTCCGAGGTAATTAAATATAAATCATTTATAGTCATATTTTTCCATTATATTATAATAAGATGTTTCTCACAGATGTTTCTCTACGTGCAAAATGTACTCTCGGAATTATTTTTACATTTGTGTAACGCAATGCTAGTCGAAGCCTTAGTTCAAACACAGTCTAACCATGAAACTTATTAAAGTTACTGCTTGGGCATCAAAGATCAAGGGAAGACGATTAAGGCGGTGATAAGAAACAATGATAGGAACTTCTCGTTACATCATCCGGTATGTTCTGGTCGTAAAATTACAAGCCGCAGAAGAAAAATAATATATTACTGTACATCTACAAAAGGAAACCTAACCTTCTTTCCGTTAATTATTTGAGAGAGCAGCACACTACGATCAATTTTAGAGTGTAAAAAGTGGTAAATTTTCTGAGAGCAATTTTAAACTTTTTCGAAAAATGTACATCTAATATTCACAACTTCTTAATTTAATTCGAAGCTATTGAAACACAATAAGCAAGAAATCATGGAACATAGAGCATTATTTCGGTCTAAAAGTAGAAATTCAAAATTAATCGCGACTGTTGCATTACTAAACATTAGGTGTGTATAATTTATTACAATTATCACACCACAGAATGGTCCCAATTGAAAAAATTTATGACATTTAACCGAAAATCGACTTTCTCGTATCGATATTTTCGTAATTTATTTCCTCATATATCCATTGACCTCGAAAATAAAAAAGATCGATGTTAATCGATCGATTTTATGTCCAAATAAAGTTGGACGTTTCAAAAGCCGTATTTTTCATTCAAATAACAGCTTTCGTTCTTCAATTTATCCTGTTGTCCTTATGCAATAATTCCATAAAGTTGTTTCTCCAATATCGAAAGCACTTGTAACATGTTTATGTCATACTTGAACTGTTTTTTTTTTAACAGACTACTTTCGATCGAAAAAGAACTATACAAGAATGAACAATAAAATATTTGGAACATTTTTATAGTTCGTATTGTATGCCAGCCTCAGTATTTACACAGATTACTGATTTATGGAAAAGAGATAATAAAATATGCACAACTGCCAATTATCAAAGGAAGTTCAAGAATGTAAACAAAGGTTTAAAAAAATTGAGAAACAAAGTGTACTGTTAATTTAGTATGTACTATTTGAATTTTTTTCAAAATCTGCAAACGGAAAAATTTCTTCAATATTGTCTTGAAAACATGTAACGTGTTAAATGAACAGTTTCCAAATTAAATATAAAGAAACGATAAACAGCATTAAATAAACATAAAATACATTATATTATATAACATTAAAAACTATTATTTTTCAATCCTTTTTAAGTCGAAATTTGACCTTGATATTTTTTGCAATTTAAAAAAAATGTATCAGAATATCACTAAATTTCTCAATTAAGACTATTGTGCGCAGTGACAGTTTCATGGTTCGAGAGTGAAATCTTGTCCTTGGCACAATTGTCCTTCATCGTTGTAAACTCACAACAACGTGCCAGCGAACTACCGACATCGTTACTGAACGGTAATAGGAGTGAATACATAAGTTGATGTTGTATCTCTTGGCTCAAAACGCGACGTTATAATGCACAGATGAGACCAAGAAGCATATAAATCCAAGTAAGGTAGCATTCGCTTCGAAAGATATGCACTTACGTACATACATTTGAGAGTTACCACCATTCAGTTACCGTCCTTCCAGAAGTATAACTTTTCCTGTTGAAATTCCCATTGGTTTTATCAATATAATACGTGAAGTTATTTTTCTGAGAAAACGCTAAAGATAACGGACGAGAACTAAACTCGAAGTACAGTTCTCAAAGTAAATAACTCTATTAAACCCGGTATCAATTCTTTCGTAATCAATTCTGGTAAAAAGCGTTTCTAAGTACGATTACTATCGTCTATAATACGAGACTACCTCAAACTTTCAATTATTAATAAAATTACAAAATATACTTGATCTATAATGTATTGCTAAGTTTTCTGTGCTACAATTTTAAGAAACCTGAATAAAAACAATTTAATCTTCCCTGTATAATTTGCTCGATACAATCTATTTAATAGATCTTAGTAAATAGATTGGAAGTAATAAACATTGTGTAAATCCAGTAATGAGAATAGAGAAATTAGGTTAGATATATAGACATACAAGCTTTACAGCTTTGATTGTGTACGAACAAAGAATAAAAATCACTTTCACAGCATATTAAACCTCAAAAGCAATAACTTTGGTGGATCTCATAAATTTGTCACTGTCGAGTTAGCGAGAGTCTCATACGATATAATGTTGGTATTCTGAAGAATTAATGGACGAAAGATGATATATCCTTCAATAATAAAACGATCCCAAGAAAGTGTTCTCATACTACGGTAAGAATTCCATACATTTACGTAGAAAGACGAGCGATTAATGAATGAATTTCGCGAAAGCTTGAGCAATCTTGTAGCGATGCACTAGTTAATCTTCTTATTATTAATATTTCTGCGATCGTTTCGTTCGTTTACTAGATTGAACAACTGAATTTATCTGTCACGGTAATTTATATTCTACTCTTTATACAAATAAAAGTTTTTCTTAGAAAACTAAAACATTTTCTACGCATATTTTTATGTAGAATAGGATTTCAAAATAATAAATATAGCTTTATGATTAATAAAAAGTTGATCTCGAAATGAACTTGAAAGTATCCAAAAATTAAAAACTTAATAATACCATTTGAATCACCTCTCAAAATCATGAAAGGCAATTTCATCTCTTTTTTTTTTAATTAGTCGTCTACAAGATATTTGGTTGCGTTAACATAAATAGAACATCCTGTACAATCGGAACTATTTTGTTTACGCGTCTGTCATTAGATCATAAATTAAGGTCTTTGGTGACCGTACACAAAGGCTACCTACACTGAGTAATCAAATTTGTAACTGCATTCAAGACTATATTTTGATTTATTTGCTTGGTTTTGTATTTAGTATATAATACATTTTGCTTAAATGTCAAGATTACCTCTTTTCGGAGTCCCCAAAAGAAACATCTTGACAATACCTATTGACAGCATGCAAATCTTCCTGGAAATCATTACTCATCAGTTCCCTTAACCTAATCGGTAAATTCACTGGTAGAAGTATGAATCATTCGTCCGAATCATCAAGAGTTCTCTAACAGAGATAGGTAAAATTTCTATCTAGATAAAAATCTCGTACAACACATAAAAGATAAACGGTTTCTTATTCATTAGTGGTTGAATAAAAATTAGAATTCGAATTACAAACTGATATGATATCTCATGTTGAACGTACAAAAATGTTTCCGAGTAACTTTTAATAAATATCGATACACATTGTTTTTATACGTCATCTTTCATTCGATTAAAAATTTATCCATGTATCTCGTATAGACTCGGGAAATACTAAGAAACAATTACGAACAATCCAGTATTGTACTTCTAACTCTCCCTCGTCCAAAATACAGATACAACGCAGATTTATTCGTTCACGTAATATCGAACATTCGTAAGTTATCAAACTCCACACAAAACGACATAAAAGAAGACCTTCGAGACCTCGATGCTAGATCATTTTTTCGTTGTAGAAAATATACACGAACTACATCGTAGTTCACGGTACACTGCTACTGCCACTATGTAATCCGACATTTTTCATCGATTAACGATAAACGCGGCCGATGTGCTCGAGACATATTCACTCGATACTCTCAATAACAGACGCACGTCGAGTTCCGCGAGACGCATCCAACTGATACCACGAGTTTTTCGTTTCGAGATTGCATTATCGGTCGCATATTAATTTTCTACACGACCCCTTTCCTTTCTTACTATAAATAGTAATACGCTAATAACGCACTGATTATCGCGCATTCACTTAACAGAAATAAATTTTACACTTACGAAATAACGGTCAAGGTTTATAGGGTGCGAACTGTACGTACAGCACTAACAAGCAAGATTATATTTTGATTCATTTGCTTAATTTTGTATTTAGTATATAATACATTTTGCTCAGATGTCAAGATTACCGAACGTAATACATTAAAAACAGAGATAGACAAAATTTTATTCAAATAAAAGGTAACGAACGAAACCAATGTATAGCGATTTATTCACCACTTCAAATTTTAATTTATTCGTTGTAATATATTTTTTTCATTTCGTTCTACAGTTGAAATCCTAATTTTTATTCAACGAGTAACGGATAAGAAATTGTTCGCCTTTCGTTCGTTATTCGAATCTTTTATCTAAATACAAATTTTGGCTGTCTCTAATTGACAAAAATAATGAGTGGATTGATATTATATTTTCAGTTATTCTAAACATTACTGACATTTACACGAAACTGTTGCTAATAAATTGGTTGTAATGACCAAAAGTGTGTCTACAAATGATTCGAAATATTTTAAGAAAACAGAGAGTAGTTAACCGAAATTTACAACTTGAAATGATCGACCTCTATGGTCTTGAAAGTAGCAAACAAAGCTTTTTTCTTAGGAACAGACCTACCTAAATAATAACACGTTAGGGTGCACGTCTTAACGTCGGAAGATTGGGTGGATACACAGCTCTCACTGTGATTATTATATTATTCTGTATTTATTAATTTTCCGTTCATATTGACTTGCAAACTAGCGAAGGTCATCCCTGGAATTTGCATATCGATCTCTGATCGGTGCACAAATATTGTAAGCAAATTCCAAGTACTTCGACAAGTCACGAAAGGAAGATGTTTCCTAACCAATTGAGAGAACTTTACAATCTCGTTTGTAACGCCAGGCAGATACACTCTACTGCTCGTACTTGTAAATTCTAATCTATTAATGTTCGGTCATTTTATAGTAGGGGAAACACAGATAATTTCGTGCAATAGCTAATTCTACGATGATTTGAATGAAGATTCATTAAATAATGTCGACGTATTTTCAAGAACAATCTTGAAGCAATTGGTCAATAGAATCTACAGTTCACGTTGATGTAACTTTACGATAACCGGTCTTGTGCAACGCAAAATATTCACATTTGTTTCGTTGATTGGCTAGTTTCTGTATACCAATAACGTACGAAGATAAGGTGTATCAAATATTTTCTTTCCGTCTCAGACACTATATTTTTGAAATAAACGAATAGAATTGAAATTTAAATGTAATATTTTATTACTTCTGTTTTAAAATACTTTCCGAGATGTGTATCGTAGTACTACGAATCCGAGCAACGATCGTAACGTACACATATTATATACACTCTGAATACAGTATTCGGTATACAGTAAGAGTGTTTGCGATAAGGAAACAAACAATTACAACAATCCAAGCGATGGTTCGGTAAACGTACTTTGTGTTACTCGCGTGTAATGAAGCTTATCCATACCTGTTACAGCAAACACTGTATCACGAAATTATTTAAGTTTCCTCTATGTTTATATCAACCTGTTAGCCACAAGTTGTCACCAATTAATCTTCGCAATCTAACCCGGACTGATCATACGTTATGGGCAAAGCATTTACCCTAAATGTGCGTGTTTACTTGACATTAAAGTTATGGCATTTTAAAGCCACGACAATGTGACATTTTTCACACAGTTTTACGTCACGGACATGTGGTTTTACACGGTTTTATGTAACGGACATTTGTCACCATGAACACAAGCTAGAGTAAAGAGATTTTTGCAGCGCTTTGCATTGTGAAGTATACTCATAGAGAGTGAAAAAATTAACAAAGAACAGAAACAATGTAAAAAATTTAATATAGAAATGTTTAAGAGCGTCTGAAGGAAACCTGACAAATTTCTTCGATCAAACGTTCTCCACTGTTTCGTCTTTTTTAAAATATACAACGTATTACGTGTACACGACTTGGCGTATGGGCAGTAAATTGCTATTGAAAGACTATCGCGACGATGCATCAATTTTCACTCGACGAGCTCGTGACACTGCCTTGGAAATGTGACGACAAATGAAACTTGATTTCAAGGTCAATTTCGTGACACCGATCGAGACCTAACGACAACGTGACTTTTCGTGACTCGATTTCACGTTTATTCGAATTAAGAAATTCAATCTTCCATTCCTCGCGATACACCGCATAAGTCGTTTCACGGATCTATGAATTGAAAACAAACCGTACACGCGTCTAAACAAACTCCACGACGCGAGGATAGGTCCTAAGTTAATCCGAGCGACCTTTGGCTAACGCAGGCCGAGGGGACAAGTGAAAATTAACGCGTCTCGTGTGTCCTGAATAACGTTCAAACGTAATAACGTATCGTAGCGAATCTCGTAACTTACGTAAACGGTCGTGACGGTCGCGTTTCTAACCATATCTCTGACGTCGTCTATTTCTCGCCTGGACGTTCCAGGCGCCGCGGTGGGCGCCAGCATCACTTCGCTCGCCATCCTAGAAATTATTGCGACTCTCGTACGCTATCGTCACCGAAAATATCACCGCACGATGCACAATTTACACCTTCCGTGATGCATCGAAAGATGCGGCGACTTGTTGATCGACGTTTCTTAGAAGAAAAAAAAACACACCAATATATATCGACACTTCCAACTATAGAAATACTTTTCGACGATCGTTGGATGTACACGTATCGAGAAATTTGATACTCGACAACGGGTTAAATATCCATGCCCACGTTCCGATGAGAATTCTTCACCCGTCGACACCAATTTATTTCGTAATCGATCGGCACAGGAGCGTCGTTCGGGACTTTGCCGGCCGATCGAGGGCTAAACGGTTGCATTCGTCTCGAAGAACGTAACACCGGCCAAGAGAAAGCTCCTATCGAAGATCATAATTTCCATTTGAACGGATCCGAATGCATTCTCGCCTGCTGTGTAATCTCCGAGCGAATCGAATTTCACGTGGCGAGCAGGCTTAACGATTTTAACGCGGCCGTTGCAAATCTGATCCCGTCTGCCGAAAGAACACTTCCCGTTTCGCGAATCATCGTGTTCCTTTTCCCAAACGTTTCTCCCTATTTCCGTACATCGTGCACAATGAATCTTCTCGTGGCAATTACAACGAGACTCGGCTCGCTATTTATAAAGTTCCAAGGATTCGTCGATTCTTCGACGTTTTCATCGATGTTGCGTTCAATGGAAAAAGAAAGTCCAATTCGTGTTTCCTTTCGCACCGATTCTCAACGATTCTCTCGCCGAGCGATAATTTTCTCCGATTTAAGTTTTCGCGTTTCAAGTTCAATTTACGGTCTTTTCCACTTGTACGCGGGAAAAATATAAATTTTCGTCGCAGGTGGTTCACGTCTATGTGGTACGTTCCGAAAACGTCGAAAGAGGCGAGAAAAGACGCGCGAAACCGTTAGTCAAGTTTCGATGAGTCTCGCCGACGGAGGGCTTCCCGCTGTCAACGATCACGGTTAAGAGTTCGCTGGTCACCGTTCGATTTCACGATTTCCGGCGGTCCCGTTCGCGGTACGGATTGGTTCCATTTTTGTCCCTTCGTTTCTCAAGGTCGTCGAGCCGAAACTCTTCGGGGAAATCAGTGGAGCGCGTTAATCGGTGCGCCGCGCGGCAATCGAGCCGTCAGAGAACGGAACTGACCGCGAATGCCAGAAGTGCTCCGAGTTTGGAACGAGACTAGAGGCGAAACGTTGCTTCATTCTCTCGTGGGGAGAGAGAGAGAGAGAGAGCGAGCAGAAAGACAGCGGGCTGCTCGTGGTGGCTGCGTGAGTCAGCTGGTGCCTTCGCTCGTGCACTCGTACAAACTCGGATCGTTAGGTCGACGATAGAACGGAGGGGAGGGGAACGCGCGAATCATTGTGATTCACGTAAAGTTAGACCCGCGGAGTGGGCCGCGGGAGAGCGCAGCTTTTCACGGAGGGACGTGACTCGACGAGAACCGAGCGCTTCCTTTCGTGCGGATACTTTAAACGTGCGTCGGGTAATAAGTATAATAAGTAAATCGTACTTAATCGAGAGCGTTCGGGTACCATTTCGTGGAAGACTGTGGCAATCGTGCTCACTCTGCATGTGAAATGCAACATTCCCTGGTACTCGAAAGCGAAAATCGTGCTCATGTTTCGTTCTCCACTTTGCTACACTGGTAACGGGTATCCAACCGTTCGTTTACTTACCAACTAACGGAGTAATTGAATAGCAAGTTTTTGATACGTTGCGATTTGTTCGCTCGCGAGAGCAATACGTGAAACGTGTTTATTCTATATCGATATTTTGGCACACGTTGAACATCCTTTTCGTCTATTCTAACAATTAACACAAGCGTGGCAAAGAATAAAACTACGATATAAATCATAAATTGAAGTAACTTGGCAAGAATGAGATGAGAAAACACGAATCTCGATCGAAGGTTACAACGATAAGAATTTTTTAAAGAAGAGAATAGTTAGTGTTGTAACATTGGAACGAATATTATTGTAACGATGTAACCCTGATAGTGGCTTGTTTCGCGATATCTAAATTCTTTGTAAGTAAAAGTTTAATTTTTTGATCGACACATTTCTAATAATACATTCTGCGTTTTCAGTCTGTAAATTTAAAATTTAACGCGTTACGAAATAATAACAGGAGAAACGTATAGTTAAACGAAACAATAATTTTAACATTGTAACAATTACAGTAGGTTGGAATGATTCAAAGAATTGAAAGAAAATCAGTAATAGAGTAGATTACGTGTCTATAATCGGTAATAATATTTCAATTTTACCTCGCAGACCAACATTGGCAAATTTTAATCGAAGTAACGATTTACGATTACCATTATAATGAATAATATTTAATCACCCATAACGATCGACAATTACCATTAAAATGGATAATGCTTAACCGCTCATAACAATTGACGGGTAAATTAATTGTAAAGCGCTCGATTAACAAATGAATTAATCTTCAATCGCTGGTAACCATCGTTGATAGTACTAATGGTTAATCAGTGGTGTCGAAACGAAAAAATCGAAAATTTCCTTTTTAAATAATGTACTCATTTAAGAATATATTCGTGAAGATTTATTGTGAAATTCGAAAAATAATTAAGACACATCGTACGGCAAAGATGGACACACTTTTATCTAGATAATTTATATCCGGATGAAACTTTATTCGTGATTTAAGAATTTAAAATAAATATTGCCTGAAATAAACAATGAGAATATGATCTTCCCAACTATAGTATATATATAGTATAAGTATATTTAAAACAATTAACATATTCTATAAAAAAAAAACAGTGATATGTCGAAAAAGGTCAAGTTTGTTACAATTATCTCACAAAAATATAATTTTATACAAAACGAAAAGTATGGGTTCTCTTGAAATGTTCATATCTAACAATTTGAAAAAATAAGTGCAAGAATTAAATGTTTTTGCTACTCTAGGTATTCGATGAGTATGAATTATTTTCAGTTGTCCACTTTTCTTACTAAGGTACTATTTTTTCTAATAACTAATTAAGAGTACTCTTTATTATACTCACATGTTTAATTTCTCTTTTTGCATTACACCGAAACAATGTTATCTCCCACTTTTAACTATCAAATAAAAACTAATAAAAGTTGAACTATATAAAACTAATTTATGTTTAAATTTATTTGAACGTTTACTAATTCACGAAGGAGACCATGCTCTCTGATGATTGAATTTTTATTGTTAATAAGTTATTAACTGCCCGGTTCCACTGCTACTCGATATACAAAACAAACGTTTATTTCCCAATTTAAAAAAAATACTCAATTTTACTACTCGTATCTCCTTGTATGTATACCGAAAGATTTTTTTATTTTCAATTCAACCTAAGAAATAATTGAGTATTAAACTCGGGCATGCTATACCATATACATACGAATCGATAAAAATGCATCAGTTACTCTTTGTTTGTAAATACGTACATTGTTCCTTAAAGAGTTGATAGAACTATGTTCTCATGCGTGAATCAAAGCTGACATGAAATAAATGTTAGTTACCGCAAGTATGTAGTTACACTGCTCCTACCAGGAAATTCTGTAAGCTTTGCAATTACTTATTCTGTTCCCGGGAAACCCTGAGAGCTCTGCAATTAACTATTTTGTTGCTGAAACCCTGCGAGCTTTATAAATAGTTGCTCTGTCATCGACATGATTTTCACTGACACTTTTCAATGGGAAAAAGTGATACTACATTTCGAAGATAAACGTGTTACGATTGCATCGTTCGTTATATTAATATTCTTTTCACGTGACCATGGCGAATTCGTATATAAATAGTTCAAGGATACGTGCAAAGAGCCACCGTAATTTTCTGCAAAAATGGATTGCGTGTATTATTATAAAATTGCGTGTGATCTTTCCATCGCGATTGCAAGCGTTAACGGCTTATCTAATCTAGTCACGTTTCTCCATAACATCGGAGCTCTTCCCAATGATTTACCATCGTGAAACGGTGCACAGAACCCAAACCCGAAGTACGTACATCACGTCCACTTGCATTTATTTCTCAAAGTTTGCGATAAATATTACAAAATCAATTCGGCAACTATAGATCAAATTTATTAGATTTTGAAGCTCGGTCAAAATATTTAGAACGACGGATTCACTGTATTGGACGCAACCAAGAAAACAATTGGTACCATTTTTGTCGATAAATAACACGTTAAACGACAACAGAGAATACTGTTGGGTATAATGGATCAAAATTTTATTTCACACGTATCTCGTAGCGGATACGGTGTTCATTTCAAATGGGATTACAAACCACAAGAATTACATAGCACGATTAAAATTTGACGTGTCATCGTTGACTTCTAGTCTTGACTTTATTTACTCATCGCTATCTTCGTCTACTATGTAATTCAATGAACGTATATAAATTACAGTTAACGTCGCGTAATGCGCATTTTCATGGTCGACAAAATTTTTAATGCCAGAGTTTTTCAACGGAGCAGACAATTATTACGAATCTTCTTCGAAATATGTACTTTAAACTTCAATCGAGGTTCAAAACTTAAACAATAAATTTATAATTTAAAAAATATTCGGAATGTTCTACGTGTCGTTATAACATTTTTAGGCTTTTCTTACATTAAAACATAATTCTTTTACACAAAAGTTTGACTATTTTTTAATACGAGTAATTTACGGCAATTTGAATATTTTTGAAAGATGTAAAGAATTAAAGTTATACATAATAAATGTATCTAACACTTTGAATAATATCTGTAATAATACATCGAGCAATCCGTATAATAAACACGTAAATGTAAACAAGCCTTGCTGTAATCATAATATTTTTAATATAATCGAATATTTACATTCCATTTTATGAATTTTAAAATAATTATTTATCATTAACCCAATTTCTAAATGTACGCGATTACACATGAACCAAATATAATTTCTAAATGAATCAACTCCTTAACAAAAAATTCTAGACAAAAAGATTTTGTCTTCATTCGTAATCCGTAAACGACATAATGTATAACATTTAATGAAATAGTTAACGATAACATTCAACGGTGATGTAGGCCACCATACGTTATTTAAATTTTATTTTGCACGCCTTACGTTTGATCACGATTGCAAATAAATACCATGCTAACCATGCTTGAAGATCGGAAACCATTAAAAACTAACGGATGCATATTATTACTGCATAATGTGCTGAATTGAATACATAACTAGGTAGAATACCAAGTTACAGCGATTCTTGATGGTTCTGAGAAATGCATTGTATATACAAGAACGTTTACGATGACAATCGTTCGACTTTAAGTCTGAGGTCAATGCAGCAATTAAAGAATACTTAGCTTCAAGTACAAGTATGAAAAATTTCGCGATATGTACATAATAGAAAATATTTTTACTTCGTATTTTCAAATTTTTAACCTACAAAACATATAAATACTTTGCTATTGTTACTATAATTATATTAATATCGATACTGTTACTCTATTATAATAATAGAGTATGATATAGCGATAAATATTGGGCAATATTTCCACGTGCAAGTTCCTATATGTTTGATAATATGTTAAATAATAGTTAAGAAGGCAACTATTATCTCCTTTTTACAAGTTCATGTACACATATATATATATATATATGCTAATCATTATGAAAGTGACGTAAATTATACATGTTGCGTATTGCGATAGATATATTGACTTTTCCATTTGCATATTTTAAAAAATATTTTTTCATCGTGTGATAAAATATTTTTCGAAGTATTCATTCGTATAATGCAAATTTTTCCAGTGATTGTAATATTTTACGCATAGTTTGAAAAAGGTATGTTTTCCGATATCTCAAAGAACTTAGATTTTCAAAATTGATTAATAAACTTAAAAATGATTTGTAACAAAAAATATGGATTTTTATTTAAAATAATAAAAGAAAATATATCTAATATATTAACATTTTGTAAGTACAATTAACTTTCATCTATATTCCAACTTTCTTCTATTTCAATAATAGAATTTTGAATTTCTGATGTTTGTAAATTACAAAATATTCATAAATTCTTAAGTTTCAAATTCAAATACTCCAAACGTATACCCGTACCATGTAAATCGCGTAAATAGCACTATGCATATTTATTCTTTATAAAAAATTTTATAAAAAATTATAAATAAATTAATAAAGAAATAAATATAAATATATAAAATAAGAATTTGCGGCAAAATTTCACAGATTGCCAGTAAAATCCATTTGTCATCGCTGTTCGAGAGCCTCGATTCCTTTCTTGGTTAATTCATTCGTGAACTTTTTATAAACTTTTTTTAACGATTGTTCAGAAACAGCGCGATCCAGTCGTCTGTATCGTAAACGTAACCTTTCAAAACTCCCAACACGGAGATAAATTTAGATTCTTAATTGAGCAAATACTATGAAACGGTTTCCAGTGTTTAAGGTCTTTGTTCGAATCTATCGATTCATTACCCACAGCCTCAGAAGTTGCACGCTCTGACAAAGGAAATCTCTCAAACACTGTAAATGCAGACGCGTAACACAACAACAACTCGTGCCCCCGACGCCCCCGACATTTACAAGTTCTCTACGATGTTGAATTCTCGCTTTCGCCTTCGCTACCCACGCTACCTACGACTCCATTTTTTCCCACATTTTTCCGCGATTTTGAAACTCAAAGGAAAGCCGAGTCGCGAGCCACATTATTCAATTTCATTTTTCGAAACACTTTTTTCAATTATTCAACAGTTTCGTATGACCCTGGAGGATTTATAAATGGAAGAATCGTTAATCGAAAGTCCAATTCGCATATTTATTTCGTTAAAAATTGACATCACGTGCATTGAATTCTTTATTTATTTCGAATTACGATTGAAAGTGAAAGTTAATTTAACTAATAAAATGCTATATTAAATTATCGTTATTGTTGCCATTTGTTATTTCATTTGTCAACAAATTGACGAAAAGAACGGATTCTCAACATTTAACGGACTCAGCAAACTTCGTATAAGAAGCTGTAGTTAAAATATTTTTCGCAGACACCTGCTCTATTATTAGCACGAACTATCATAAATTCCATCACACTACTTCGTCTACCGTTCTTGCTTCGCCAAACTTTCTACAAACAAGCTGCTCATTTGAAACAATTTTTCCACATTTGAACTCCTACTGAAAAGTTTCAGCGCAAGTTTCAAATAACGAATAAAAGATAAATAATTTTTCACCGTTATTCGATCGCGTAAAAGTTAACATTCGATTTAGAGAATGAAACATCTCGCAATGAACGAATAAAAATTTAACTGCCGGTCGAACGAACGTCGCGAATAAATCGTTATACGTTTGTTTAACTCGTGGTCTATCGCTGGAACAAAATTTGCCTCGAGGTCCGTCGAATTATGATGGATGCAATAGCCGTATTACGGTGAAACGTATTATCCTCGACTGCAGCAAATACACCGAATCCCGAAATAAACATCGGTGTGAGCCAAGTTTTAAAAAAAACTTTAACGATAGTCACAACATTGATCGGGTAATATCGTTTTTAAAAGAAACAAGCTTCTCGCTTGTTCTTCATTCCAGTTACGTTCCTTCGCCCAAAGAATCGAACCGTCCCGATCGATAACCACCCGAGTGCAGTCGATGCAACGTTAACGTACGCACGAAGCAACGAAACATTGTCCTTACTTCCGATAGAAAAACTAATATCGATCGTACGTCCGACGAGCCGATTTCCGATCCGTTTCCCGACTTATATAACGCGAATGCGCGCAACTTGCAATGATGAATCTCTGCGATCCGATTCACAGCGTCGTGTAACGTGGGCCGTGTAAGTCGAACGCAGGTATCCGAAGCATAAATCATGAACGTCTCGATTACTCTATAAGGCATCGTCAAGGTGCGCCGCGGTGATTTTCCCCTTGGAAAGATAGTTCCTCTCCGTCGGCCGTGGAGCCAATGTTAATGCAAGCGTCCCGGAAAAGCCTCGATATCTAAGTAGCCTATCCTACGGAGTCCACCGGTCGTGACCAAACGCGATCGATCTGTCAAGATCATTGGAGCAAGCGCCGCTTTATTTAGAAGCCGAGTCCACTGACACCGCCGGCTCGTAATTAAGCGCGAATCGAGCGGATCGGAGACGACGATTCTGTAAATTTAATCTCGGCGATAATTCAGCAAGGCCAAGAATGCATCCGATGTACCCCGCTTACGAACGGACGACACCGAGTGCGAACAGTTTACACGCTGCGTTCGCATATTTATCTACTTCGAGCGACAAAATATTCAGTAAGTAAATGGCGATGTCTATTTATAGGAAACGAAGGATGAATGCATTCTGAGCTATCAACGGAGTCGTTCGGCCGTGCGGAGCGATATCCAATGAAACACAACCGATCGCTTTCAGATATTGGCTTCTTTGGGTGCATTTGAAAAATCGTTCTGCCTACACTATCGGACCTGCTCGAACCGAGTGCGAGAAAGTGATTCGACGATTTTAACGACGGTTACATCGATCTAAAATTAACCGTGTGAGAACGAAACGTTTTTTTTTTTTTACTAAACTGGTATTATACGTTTCAGATTCCCGGCAGATGAAGCGGTAGATTTAAGATGCTTCTTTGAACGCATCTTGAAAATCATTTTACCTATACTATCGTCATGCTCGGACGGTGTGATCGCGAGAAAGTGTTTTCGACGCTTTTAACGGCGAATACATGAATCCCAAATTAAGCCTGCGAGGACGGAACACTTTTTACCGAACTGGTACTACACATATTTGGTTGTTGCAGACGAAATAATCGAATTCTTAACGAAACTTTCTAAACGACTACAGTTTTTGTAAACATGCTTGCAACGAACTCGGTTGTAACGAACACCAGGGGAAATTTCCTCGTTATAGCTATTTCTTGTTGTAACAGTGACGAGTTAAATCTATACTCAATTTTGTTTAATTTTCAATCGAATTGTTAAAAGGATAAATTTAAATAACGAAAAATATATTATTGGGGAGAGAGAATATTTATTTACGTACCACGTACTCTTTGACAACCATTCATGTAATAGGGAGCACAATTTATTTCCCTCCAATTATAAACAATACCAATTAATAATGAACACAATTGCATTTTTCTTATTTGTGAATTTCGAAATTAATGTTTCATTCAAGACTGATCTTTTTACAATTTGCAATTAAAATTATTACAGTCGCGAACTCGTTACTTTAGTATTGATTGTAACCTTGTACGATTGTATCAATCAACATGTAATCAACCACATTCGATAAATTGAATGACAAGGAAATGTTTGGTAATGGAGAAATCTATATTTTATCGATCACTTTTTTCAATCAACCATATGGTCAATTTTGGAGCTCTTTATTAGGTCACCATCTGTACATTCCCGAAAATGCCCAGTAAATGACAAAAGGAATACCATAAATCAATTAATCGTTAATGTACATCCAAAAACATACAAAAAACGATAGTCAATAATTGATTTGTTCACTAATACGATAAACAATCTGAACTCAATGTTCCTGTACTATGAATAAAATGTGAAATGCAAATAGAATTGGAAAATGTGTAACTATGGTCTCGTATACTTCTAAGGGTATAATTACTATAATGCCATTTCCGCGTCCAATTATTATCTCAACTGACATATATCAATACAATTAATTTCTAGCGTTCGATCTAAACGTATCTTTTTACCTCGAGTAAATTAAACATTCAAATTTACACTTTCTCCGTCACAATATTATAAGAAACATTTTAATTTACACAGTTCCGAATCGTATTATTTGTAAATATCCCAACAAATGAATGTGAAATGTTACTTCGTCATCGATATACTTTAATACGATACGACAGAAGAGGTGTTAAATATTTAGATAAATTCTATAAATATTCATCTAAATTTTGCACAGAAATAGTATATTAAAATCGGTAACTACCTAAAACCGAAAATACGAGCAGATGCTGATGAATTTTGATACCGATTTATCGGACAAAAATTCTAAACACCGCTACATAGAAAGCTGGTTGACATTTTTGAGAGCTGTCAGTCAGCGTTTCTTTCGTTTTAAAATGAAACTACATTTTTCCCAGTTTCGGCGAAAGCTGCTCAGCAGAATCCTACGAATCCGATGACCCAGATTACGCTGCTACTTCTCCGAGTCGTTCGTGAGATATTGCAACTTAAAATACCAGACAAACTGTACTCCGAGCTCCAGCTTTTCCTATTCGACGAAACTAGTTCTCTGTGTTTTACTTGCATGTTGGTTT
The DNA here is from genome assembly GCF_051014685.1 of Ptiloglossa arizonensis. Taxonomy (NCBI): domain Eukaryota; kingdom Metazoa; phylum Arthropoda; class Insecta; order Hymenoptera; family Colletidae; genus Ptiloglossa; species Ptiloglossa arizonensis. The sequence goes on from NC_135057.1 coordinate 2,411,601, forward strand.
CGTGTAACTTTGAGCGTACAGCGTCCAATTGCATTCGATGCACTGCGTTAGGGTCGTACATACGTTACTCCGGGTATTTACGGATACATTGTTTCTCGAGAAGGTAATACAAACACCACTGTTTCTCGAGTTGAATGCACCTAAGAAATTAAAGCGATTAAAATCTCGTAGACTCGAGATTAATCTTCGACAAATACGTTAGTTTAGTTAATACAGAATTATTTCCAAGTTTCGACAGCAGGAACGATAATAATATAAACATCTTCGATACCGAATCACATTTCGATTTATTGAAATGCGAGGAAAATATTCGATTATTATGTTGCGATTAACGATATTATTATTTAATCGACACCGTTACGTGAATCGAAAGGTTAATTTCTTCTTTGCAGTCATTTATTTTTATTTTACTTGGAATTATTTCAATTTTATTTTGTACTGTTCAAACTGATAAGAGGAAACATTTGGATTTGAACTTAACTTTGAAAGCATAGAATTTCTTTCTACAATATGAATGATACATATTGATACAGATACATTCCTTATCCGACAGTTTTGCATTGATCGGAAAATAAACTTAATGATATGCGACAGTACAGTGTCGCAATTTTTATTCTTACTATCGCATACATGCGATAAATAACTAATTTTCAAAGTAAAGTAATTTAATAACAACAATAATTAAAGTGATAGAGGTGGCACCAGAATTTTTCCAGATAATAATGCGAAACACTTTTCCTATTAATTCAATGATGCAATGCGGTAAGTTACGATCAAAGATTAGTAAATTATCAACATTTTCTCGATTTTGTAATATAATCTTCAAATTTTGCAATCCATTTATTGCTGCTCTTCGTAACATCGTAACGATACTTTATCCAACACGACGCAGATTTAAACGACACACCTTATATTAGGTACTTAGTTTCCGCAACATTAATCGGCGGAAACAATTGAGACTTAAAGATCCCTCAAGATCCTTCGATAACATCGTCCGTCTCGTGTTATATATTTTTACACGCGATACTGTATCTGTAAAAACAAAGACTGAAAATTGTAAGAAAAGTTAACGTATAGAGCACATATTGGATGAAGTAAATCTATAAGAAAATGTGCAATGCAGTGTAGGGACGAGAAATTTTCAAAATTAATATTTAAAACAAGGGATGTCTCAAAACACGCGGTACAACCCGAAAGAAAAAAATTCCCCTCGATAAATGTAAATCAACAACGTGGAATTGAAGTCTTTCCGTAAGAGGCCCGTTTTCGAGATAAACAATATCGAACGTATCGTTTCACGAACGAATCAATTTGAGATTTGCATAGTTTCAATTTTACACAACTTATGCAAATTCTCGTTACCGTAATTAAAGTGAATAAATATTTGAGTAATTGAACAATTTTTTTTATTTCAAAATGTTTGAGTATTCCTCTTCAACAAATAACATTCTGCTAATAAATTACCACACCTGCATATTATACACGAACACGATGACAGGAATCTAACTATAACGGGATCCGTTGAACCGAGTTTTACTTAAAACCAAATCTATCCAAGACATTTTCACGTATAAGCAAATTTTATTGTACCCTTTTGACTGAATTTCCAAGAAAAAATCGACTCTTATTAATTACACCGTGAATTATGGGAAACCATGTACAGCAAACGTCTATTTACACAATGCTAAATAACTGATTTTGGCAATAAAGAGATTCACGATTTGAGAAAGTGTCTTTTAAAAATCGCTTTCTTTTCCTATGTGTCTCCTTTGGAATGAAGAGCACGTAAAATTAGAGTACGATCGACGTGATGCATTATGGAGTTTTCTATACAGACATCTACGTATTTTCTCACAGTTTTCACCTGGAATAATTAAACTAAATAACGTAAAATAATTCTACACGGTAATTACCGATTTATATAGAAGCGATCTATCAGTTCTTCCTTTTAAAGACTAATTTTTAACATCTACAGCTGTGCATGGGGGAGAACAAATACAGCTGTTGGCCGATGAATAATTAATCATAATAGAGACAAACCCATGCCCAAAGCCATGTCACTGCGTATAATAAAGTTATTAACACTGATCGCTATACCGCGTAATTAATCCAGACCAGTCTGATAATTCGAGTTCCAATTTTTGTCTGATCATTTCCTAGACCGGTATGAATCGCATATTTTAACAGCCATTAAACGTATAGAGAGAAACGTAATTAACATGTTAATTATGAAAATATAATAAACACGGCAGAATGTGTACACACGAACAGTATTAAAACAATATTTAAAGATCTAAACATAAAACAATAACGCATTAAACTCTAAAACAAGAACAATTTTAACAACGTTTATGACACGTTTCGATTGTTTCCTTTTAACCAATTAAGAACGTATAGTTAGCGGTTCTCGAATCACGCCACCGGAAATTATTCGACTAAATTATTCATGTTTTAACTAAATTGGTTTCATGAGTCTGTACTTCTTACTGCCTGATTCTTTTAAGCTATTTAAATCCCTAATTCAAACGATCAAATACTTTCTCAAGCAATTATGTATGTACGTAGATGTTTCATTCCAATTTAGAAACGACTTGGGCGCGAGGAATGCGATTTATCGCAATTTGATTATTAATCTTCACCAGAAATATTATAAAACGAAACACGTTAAAAAAGTTTTAATCAACAGAGAAAAACAAAGTAACAAGACACACGCGTATTAAATATTACCGATCTGTTTCCAGTCCCTTTATAAAAATGTATCGACAACGACAAATTTATTCTTTTTGGGGGGGAACTGTGGCTTCCGTTGGTGCCAAAATTGTTTTCTAAGATTACACCTAATGTAAGATTGAATTAACAGTGTTAAAATGCAATTTTTCACATAATCCATAAACAACTAAACGAAGAATTATTACTTGGCAGAGATCCGTCTTTGTCGCGATTCGCGGTCACCACTTTCTTGTTTGCAGTCGGTTAGATTTCCGACACCTTTTTCGAAAGAACCGAAAGAACAGTTCTTTGTCTGGCCACACGCCAAGCTTAACCATCGATAACGAGGTCGCTATGATGCCTACATATTGATTGTTTATTGCTACGGGTTTGCGCAAGCTACCATGTGCCAAGATTAACGGTGCAAATGAAATCTCGTATGAAAAGACAATGTTGAGTGCACGAGTGAATGAAATTTATACTCCAAAGCCGGAAGAACTTGGTCGCTTTTGTGCTGTCGAATAGTTATTGCAAGAGAAAAATCAGAAACGAGCAATCACTCGTGAATCGTTTAATATATTTTTTGTTATTTATTATTATATTAAAAAACAAGTCTGTCACTTCGATAAGTCGTATCGAAATAATTCTTTGCTCGAAATAATTGAAAGATCATAAGTGTACCCAATACGTAAAAAATGTTAACATTTATCAAATCTGAGCTGAATAGTTGCATTCGAAATTCTCGAAACTATTCGAGACTTACCAGGTGCAAGCTGAGTGTAGTTGGAAAAACGTCTCGACGTTTTTTTAACACTTTAATGTTTCATTTTAATATTTGTTAATTTGGAGCATATTTCTGAGAACCATTTTTCCAGCTGCATTAAATGAAAAGGCATATACCGATGCAGTACTGCGTCAACGGCCTTTAGCTTGTGGAAATGGAAGACGTGGTAATACGTCATCCACCATTTAAGTGTTAATTGTTCAGCAGACCAATTAAAGATCTGTGGTTGGTGACCAATGATCCATCACACGAACATCGGTGCTTTGAATGGATGATAACCACAAGACACACATCAATATCAGTGTGTCATCTGACTCCCTGATGAAGGTAGCTGCAATGCTAGTGAAACGTGGAAATGCTTTTCCAAAAACTTGCACTCGGATGCTTCAAACAGTATCAATCGTATATGTCTATCCGGAACTACGAGATCATCAAATATCCCAATTAAATTTTACGTTTCCTAACATTATTATCACGTTTGCTTCGAACAACGACGGAGCAAAATCGAGACAATTCCTTAACTAATTTTTCTATTTTATCTAGTCTTCTCAATGATTTTTACATTATAGGAAAAGCTAAAGTCTTTTCGACATCTTATTAATCTTAGAAAAACTGCACTACGAGCTGTCACGTTGAAAGTTAAAAGAGAGGCTTGGTAAGCAGTCTTTAAAAATTACTATTTTAAGAGTACTACTAATTTCTTATATTGGACAACGAATAATACGTACAGAAAATAACGTGTCACGCTACGAGACAAGAAGACAGCGCATCTATGTTTCTCCATAGTTTGTATCGCAAGTGACTCAAGGTATGCGTACATGTATAATGTACTGGATATCGATACTTACTTCGACAAAATTCTACGAACGTGAATGTATTATAAATATTATTGTTCGCAGGAGGGTCAAAACGATAACACAAACAGCGAATCTATACTTCTCAGTTGTACATAAGCTGGTAAATGAAAGATATTGAACGTGAAATTGTGCGTGTTAACGCAATATGGTATGTATTTGTTTAAAAAAGGCAAGAAATTATTAGAAATGGATCGTGGAAAGATAGCGAATAAATGTGGAGTTTATAATACATTAAAATGAAAACGCGAATAGTATTCAGTGGCATAAATAGCAAAAGTTACGAGGAGAAGTCGAAAGGTAATTATGAATTTATTGGAAGCTCCTAAACTAGAGAAAGAAGAATACTTCCGGTCGTCCGCAAGGTCTAATTGCCTGTGAACGACGTATTCAGAGCAGCATCAAATTCTAAAACATCTGCAAGGCAAATTGCTCAAAGTGTTGGTCTAGACACCGATGCAAAGAATGTACGATATGTTGTACAAAAATATAAATACAATACAAAGAAAATTGAAAACGATTGAACAACGTAAAATCAATTCATCATAATTTGTAAAGAAGCATATTCATATAGAAAAAAAATGACAAGGAGTGATATGTAGGAACGAAAAGAGATTCTGGATGGACCTGACAGCCTGAATTACTATTATTACAAATTGAGAAAAAAAAACACCTTTTGTGCAACCGCCAAATAGAAAATAACGGGATAGTGATTAATTAATTGGTTACCATGGTAAAATGAAAGTAAAATTTATTACACGAAAAAAAGATTAGTAAAAAGAATCGCGAAATGGTCGAGAAATAAATAAACACGTATGCCACAAAAGTTGCTGGAAAAAAGTGTATTTTCCAGCACGATAATGTCGCAATGCGAAAGTAAGATTTATTTTCTAAATTCGTTAGCAAGATTACATTAAAACAATGTATTCAGACTCACCAGGAGAAATTAAAGCAAAAAATATTTAAAAAACTACATAAATCTTTGTCAAAAAGAATAACTATTTAGAAAGAATTACAAAATATTAAATTTGTTCGTATATTAAGTTTTTAATTAAATATGCTATCATAGTGCGACCCACTATACCTATTCCCTTAATAATACTATTTTTTTTAATAAAACTATGTAGACTGATGAATAATACTTGCAATAAATTTTACTATAAGAATTTGTTCGTAAATTGCCGGTGAAATCTTTCGTAATTCATAAAACATAATAAAATGTATCAGTACGTGTCCATAAACAAATTGGTACAATAATATTGTACTTACGGTGTTGATTAAAATACAGTTTCGAAAGTTTCGTCCTCAACCGACTAATGTCAACCAACCTTGGATAGGTTTAGTTTGTGAAGAATTAATATTACATCAAACGAAAATTATTGAACGTTATATCGTTTTTATTTAAGGCATATACAGCTTTGCTGTACCTTTTAGTGTTTTATTTTTTATTATTTATGAATATTCTCTCTAAATCGAACTCGATCGTTAAACATCAGCCTTTAATACATACGCAACGATAAGTAATTTTTGAAATTATTTCCCACAAAACGAATAACATATTTTCAACATTTTTTAACTGGTCGACTTAATAAGCCTTGGTTAACATACCAAAGAAAATTCGATGTTCACTCGTTGTTACTAACAAAATATATGCAACTAGCGAATTAAATGTTTCTTAGATTTTGTTTCGATCAATACCATTCATATTCTTTCTTAAATTTACAATTTTTTAGATAAGAATATTGTGTCGATAACTTTTAAGAAATGCGAGTAAAATAGACGGAGTTATTTTCTTCGAGCACATAACGTATAGAAATACACACTATAAAAGACGACCCAGTATGTATCTATCGCTTCATTGTGCCACACAAAGTCTTTCAGTTACGAGTGTCGCGTACGCGAAATGATCCGAAACAGTTTTCTCGTGTGTTGCATCCGGAAGGACCAAAAATAACTTATACTGCATCTAAATATATGCATACGTCGAAGGACTTTATTAGAAAATAACTGATGCAGTTTTAGGAGACAGATATTGTCAATGACTTACCAGATTTCAATATATTTGAAACGACAAAAAAGAACAACGACCAACTGATTGTTCATTTGAACGTAAACCTGGATCAAGATTGCGTCATGAGCAAGTTCTACTGGCAAAGAAAAAACTTAGGATAATCTACAAAAGAAAAACTATCAAACTAACGTCACAATTGAGTCGAATAAACGACTCGGTAGGACTTTGCGACGTCCACTGTTTATTCACTCAGTTTCTGGAATTTTTTAATTCATATCCGAATTAAACGAGCATTTTTTGTGCTTTCAAACATTTGCGAAATGCTCGTCTAACTCAAACTTTAGCATAGAAACTGCAGAGAATGACTATTATAGTTACTCCTCGTTAAAAGTCTGGATTTTTATCTCCATAAAAGTTTCGAAATCATCCTCACCACCATTCGTATTTTTTCAGCACGAGCAATTGTCGGTCTGACAATTTAAAAATTAAAATTTGTATATTTGTATTTCTATGATAGTATTACCAACAAATATTGAAGAGGATTTTTCGATGAAAATAGCTACTAATACGAGCCTATTCAAACTATACATTAATCAAATCATTTCTAAAAAAAAAAACCTTGCATCGGATAGAACTAAAAATAGTCCTAATCGAGCCCTGTTTATACTCATTTTCGTTGAAAAACCTAAAAACCTTCATCAATCCATTACCTATGTTCCCATGAAGGTACACTAAAAGTATATAAATCTTTATTTTCATTAGTGGATATCTCGTCCAAAGCGCGTAACTTACTCTTGGCTACGACCAATACGTACAACGTTCAGCCTCAGGATAAGATAAAGAAAATCGATTCGTGAAATAAAATGGTCTACTATACTCGTTAGTGATCTTTAAGTGGTTCAAGTCTGTGACTTTTATCGAGGCGTTACAATCTGAGAAATTCAAAATCGAAGATTCTACTTCAACATTTTTTCTAGTATAACCACCAACCCCATACTGTGACTTTTATCGAGGAGTAGTCACAGTCGAAAACAGAGAATTCTACTTCGATATTTTTCCTAGTAATTCTGGTATCCACGGACTCGATACTGTGACTTTTATCGAGGAGTAGCCACGGTCAAAAAACGAGAATTCTACTCCAATATTTTTCCCAGTAATTCTGGTATCCACTCAATACTGTGACTTTTATCGAGGAGTAACCACAGTCGAAAACCGAGAATTCTACTCCGATATTTTCCCCAGTAATTCTGGTATCCACGGACTCGATACTGTGACTTATATCGAGTAGTCGGTATTTTCTTCGATCTTATTTATCTTCGAATGTAATTGACAATCGAAGATTCTGCTACGACATTTTTTTCCAGTAATGTCGGTAACCGTTAGATCGCTCGAATCTTTGTCCCGTCGGGGGGGTTAGGTTTCCAAGAATACGTCGCTTCCGAACGCGTTTCCAAGGACGAATTTCTCGGAGAGCTTCATCCGAAGTCAGCGCAACACAGCGTAATTAAACGGCTAATTACGAACGTGTATCGCGATTCCCGGAGATCCTGAACGGCGTGCCAAAAAAAAGTCTTGGGAGTTTCTGCGCACAGGTACAGGCGTGTTTCGCCGTGCGATAAATAACCTTGCGTACAGGAAACGAACGCCGTATTCGTCATAGCGTCGCAGCTCGGGAATAGCATCGGCACGGTCGTCCGTGCGGACACCGCTTACCCGTGAACGTGCGCATTTCGAACACGAACGACCATATACAGATACAGTACGGTCTCCTTTTTTTTCTCCCCCTCGCGGAGGACTCGGTTCGTGTCAGATAGACAGAAGATTTCAACGGGAGAGTCGTGCACGGCTGTCGCGCGCAACAATGTACCGCCTTTCTACGTGTACAGACATCATTAGTTACAAGTACTAATTGGAATATGGTACACGAATGCAACCGACTTGTAACGAGCTCCAAACAGGAGGAGGTGATATCTTTTCGTTCATCGAACACGATACTCTCTTATCCGGTTGAATTAGTCGATCTCCAACGACAACAGACTGCGGTAAAGAGATCGCTACTATTCTGACGAAGTTGGCCAATTAACGCCACTAATTATAACGCGGAATAATCTGTAAATACATCTACACGAAAGATGTCTGTTTCGAGGATCGTTACGAATCGTATGATCTCGAACACACGTTTTATCGAGTTATCGAACACGGTATTTACGACGTCGCAGTGACTGCGAGAAAGCGCAGCATGCTGCAGCACGCCGCAAAACAAGGAAAAGTTTTTTCTCCTTTATGAAACCGACTCGGGTTTTAATTCGCCACGTAAATTGTAAATGTAAAATGTACAAACAGGAGAACACGTACGCACACGCATCAATTTTCTTTTATAATACCAACTTTGATGATTGTACTGTACATCTCGTGGAAGTATATACAGCCAATTATTTTTTCAAAGAACGAGCAAGAAAATTGTACGATTTGGATGGGTAAACATTAAATAGTAAAGTTAATCTTTCTTTAATTCGTTACATTATTATATTTAAATTATTGAAACCTCGAGTTATTGCAAAAATTGTTGCAACAGGATTACGTATTTTTAAGTCTCCGAAACTAGAGACATAAAAAACAGACAATGTTATTTCAATTATAACGATTGAAAAAGAAAGTAATTATAGTATTATGTTTCTTCTTCGAAACCAAATAGCTACTGTGTAAAGAACTTTGTTACATCTTCGACGTGTTAAAACATAATGGAGTATATACATCCGAATAGAATACATATTCCGTGGTTCGAACTATAATAAAACATCATAAATACTCGCTACGCACAGAAATACTATAAATCTCAAATTGATACTGGTATTATACATTTGTAAGTGAACAAAATTTTTGTATTAACAAAATGATAATAATAATTTTTGAAACTTGTAAGTAAAGTATCGTTTTCTTAATATAATGGAAAACTTTGGAATTCATAATCTTCTAAGAAAACAATTCCTACACATATTTCTTAGGTAAAGGGATTTATTGGTAATAAAATTCTACAAATTTTTGTTTTTAAAAACGTAATAAAGTTATTCCATGTACCGATACCCAATCTGGAGTCGTAAAATAATATTTCTTCCAATACGATATAGAAAACAAACATTCTTCTCAAACGATGTAATTATCAATATATCCAGAAACGAAAAATGGAAGACACATTAAAAATCAATCATTGTATCGATGGAGATAACAATTATTGAAAATTTCTTCCGCACGTATCGGAAAATGTGCAATACTAGGCAAAATATAAAAAGCTCAAAGATATTAACTGTTCTAAATGAATTATACATTGCTATTACTTACTTTCCCTCTGTCCAACAAGGTCAATAGTCTATCAAACTCTTGACCTATAAACTTATATCGTTTTAAAATGTTTAATATACTCCTTTTATTGGAATACAAACATTACACGGCCTAGACATTAAATCGAAAGCAAGGAACATCGTACTGTCGTTACAAATCTCATTCCATGCGTTAACAATTCTGTGTTTCTAGTTGTCTGTCAACTTTTGTTTCAACGCCGTAAACCTCGTTTCTCAAAGATTGCTTTTCGTAAACTCTGCAACCTCGTTTATCGTTAAAATTAAATCAATATTTAGAACAAAACCCATGTTCGTAGAATACTTTTCTCACGGTATGACCTCCTTGTCAAACTGTTAAGTTTTTTTTTTTTACATTACATAAAAGACACTCTGTATAACAAGGTCGAATAACAAAAGGGATAAGAGTTCATACCTGACGGGAATGATAGGCATCAGAGAAGTGTTCAGATTCGGCTGCGGCGTGCTGTTGCTCGCCGGCAGGGCCCTTACGTCGATCGTCACCCACGTTACGATCCATTGCGTCGAAAACATGGACGACCGTATCGGACACACCGTCACACGTCCAATCCTCCGTCTCCGGGGCAGGTTCCTCTGTTTTGCCCTTGACGAAAAGGCGCGAGATCGCACTCCACATTCAACGAAATCACAGCATCCGCGACGGTGGCAGCGACAATCCGTTCGAACGGGTCCTTGTTCTCGTCATAGCCGGCGAGACAATGTTCATTCAAGGAATTTCACGTTTCTCCACAAACGCGCCGGTTTCTTCTATGTCACGGTGTCATCGGGCACACGCATTCAAGCCTGTTCCGAACGATGCTAACACCTCGATCGACAACGCGAAGGTTAGGTGTACGAACAGCGCTAGATTTTCTTCGGAGTAAGGTTAGAGTGTGCACTCGGGCTACTGCGATCGTTCACGAATAGATTATTTATGTTAAAACGACACCGTCTTTGGCTTCGAGTTCATTCGGCACTCTTACGCGCGCTTGAAACGTCGACTCGGAACATTCACAGAAACAGCAGAAGCAAGGAAATTTAAACGATCGTAACTACTGCATGGCTCGTGCCGGAACACACGGTGAGGCTGCGAAACACACGATGTTTTGAATCTATGAGAATTGTTTCTTCGGCAAACGGTGCCTAGTTGTTAAAAATTGTACAAAATAACGCCGGTTAATCGCGATAAAACGCAGCAAAGGACGTGCAACGAAAAGTAAGGACACTCGAACCGTATTTGCCGAGGACTCTGCTATTTTTGTCGGCAACTCTCCTCGCGAGAGCGTTCCACACTCCACGGGCAATGTGCGAGCTTCTCTATCGATTTTGTGCGAAAGAGTGGACAAACCAAGTAAGGTAATAAATTCAGAGTGAAAGAAGTGGGTCTCTTTGATGGATTTGGGGACGCGTTGCCAATCAGCTTCTTCGGAAGTCTGTGTCTTCGGTGGTCGATTCTCTCGATGGATGTCACAAAAATGTTATTGGCACCTGCAAAAGGGGCGTACCTCACGCGACTCTGCTTGGTTCAAATAGATAATGGATCTTCTTATTTCTAGAATTGCAATTTCACAGCGTGATTGTTGTACGACTCGTAAATTCTTTTATATAAATATCCTATGGTCCAGATATTCAGGCTCTTCTTGACAGCGGCACGAAAGCACACGAGAAGACTACGATCGTACACAGCACAGACTTCGCACTAGCACCACCAACAATTCATCGACTTTACGCAATCGTTATCGCTTATTTGCCGCACGAAATGTCCGAAAATCACGATCTTGCGTACCAATGCGCGAGAATTCTCAAGTAGGAAGCATTGTCAGCACGAAAAATCATCATTTCGCACTAACATCAAGTCCACGGCACGTTCGCCGTCCATCGTGAAAACGATCATCGATTCGAAGCGAGATTATCGTTGAACGATACATCGAAATGGCGTTCGAGAGTGATCGCCATGTTTTTTCCGGTCGAGTCGATTACATTAACTTTGTAGCGGTTCTGATTCGGTCTTTTGATTTGTGACATAAAAACTGAATAACCATTAACTTTTATAAATATTTAATTGCCGTCGTTTAATCTATCGATAGTTGAAATATTTCAAAACAGTTTACCGATAAAAATAGCGTTAATTTAAAATATATTAGAATTGAGTGTAAACGAACCTTATTGGTTGGAATACAGAGAGCAAAATCACGTGCACGCTGGGTCGTCGAATGGAAAGCATTCTATGGACAACTTGTTCTCTATGGATCGATTTCAAAAATTTTCAACAATGTTCTTACGAATTACTTGTTACACGAATAGAAAAAAAATCGTCGCGATGTACCATAGATGTATCGAATAAGTTTATAACAATTTTGTGAAATAGAAATAGTAACATAAATAAAGAACATTTCTATCGATAAATATCGTATAATTTATATTACATATTGGATAATCTGCTTAATATTTATTTTGCAACGATTTTTTTAATCGATTGTACGCGTGTAAAGTACAATTTTGTTTAAAATTACGCAGTCATGGAAAACAGATATTGCATCGGGTGCACGTAGGGCCATCTCTCAGTGCTTCAATTAACTATGTAAGACACAAATTTAAATTCAAATTCTCTATTCGTATCTGTAGGTAACAAAAGTAAACTTATTTTATCATTTTAATGCATAAGTATTGTAAACATTTGTAAAATATTGCATACATATTATTTAATAGTATATAGGAAACACTTTTATCTATTTAAAATCGTCGCGCTCTTACAAGATACTCATAGCATAGCTGCATCCAGTTTATCGAAGTTTTAATTTCGATGAAGAAATTTCAATACGGTAAGAAAGAATTTCTTTTTCACTTTCCAGCACGTTTATTAATTATTTCAAAGTTCTTTTTAATGGAAATCAACTTTGTAATTTCGAATTTTCGCAAACAAATTCTAACTTCGTTTATTCCTTATATCTTTTATTTATCGAGAAACGTAATTTAATAATACTAACAACAAAAATCGCTGTAAAATTAGAATTCTCGTTGTTTTTCGTATACCTATAGTTGTTAACATTAAGACAAAAGATTACCAAAAACTGTACATGGTAAGAAAGAAATCTGCACAAGTACGTTGTACATATTATATAGTATGTATTATAGAACGTATTTACAACGATATATTTACACTGTCATTACAAAAGTTGTGTTAATAATACCACAGACTATATATTCATCGATTTATTTGACCGCATACAACATTCACGCACCCATGAGCTAAAATAAACTATGCTTCATTCTCATTCACACGGTTAACGCTCGTTAAACTCCTTTGAAACAACGCTGACACATTTCTCGAGTAGCGGCACGTTCGGCTTACGCGTCGAAATAATTTAAACTTTAATCTCACGAGTTTGATTAAGTGACTATGAATTCTCGTACTCTTTCTCACGACTTTGTAAAAAATATAAATCTATACAAAAAGAAAGAAAAAGAAAAGGGATAAAAGCTGTACGACTACGTTTAATTAATATAAGTTCTCGCTCTATTGCACGTAAAGTTTGTTCCAATTAATGATTCGCACTCCGTCGTGATCTAGCATCATCAATATTATTCGACAATCCGATCCCCTTCGCATGGTAATGACGATGCCACAAAATCGTGCTAACGAACTTTCTACTTTCTACGTACACACGTACGAACCCGTTTACACTCTATATAACATGTACATAGAAAGTAGAATTAAACATATGCGTATATATAGAATGGCCCGGTAACCATTGTTACCTTCACATTCCTAAAATTGTTGGAATCGCTGGAAAAAATGGAATTGATAAAAATTGGTTCTCAGCAGAGACCATCGTACGGTGATAAATATATCGTTACAATTGGACATGCTTTCAAGATAATACACCGATCGGAAGTTTGGGTGTACGCATTAATAATAAACAAATTGATTCAAATTACAAAAGGTACAACGATCGAAGGGTAGTTTTGAAATTGTACACGCTTTTCATTATTGTACGTCCTTGTTTCTAATACTTTCTTGTTCTTGTATACGATTACTCGTACTCGTTTTCAATTTTTACATTTTTCAATTATCGTGTGTTACACGTATTCAACGACACGTTCCTTCTACACTATCGAGTATCGTGATTTATCAATGTACGGTCATTTTACGGAGGTCCTTTTTAAATATTATCCATAATTTGTCTTAGTGTAAATCACAATGAAACGATACAAAAAACGTATAGGTACAAAATTATAATTTCCATTGAATTCGCTGTGTTGTTTTGTAAAGAGTGTATAATTTGGGACGGATGGTAAGTGAATACTACCAGTTTCATTGAAGATAAAATCAAGAGAGGAAAAAGTTGAGTGGTATAATAAACTCTATCTCCCTATAACCTTTCTTCTTTCATAAGTGCAACGATGCACTTGCAATATACAATTTCACATTTTTGTAAATGAAAGGGTATGGTTTTTTTAGATATACATTATTCTAATCGCTCTGTCTACGAGAGTACTGGAGAATTGTTTTGAAAAATGAATACTTTGCGAGATATTTCAAGTTTTCTTAATAAGACCCGTGTCTCATTCAAAGAGACATTCAACCATTCTGCCAACGTCTAACAATCATTTTCCAAGCAATCTCTTCGCGTTTTTAATTTAAATTATCTCCAGGAACATTTTTCGTACATTTTTCCTTGGTATTTTTACGCACAGAGCGACGAGAAGAGTTTATCGAACTGTAAATGTACGGTTCTATTTAATAAAAGAGGTAGCGCACAGTTCGCATGAGATTCGCTGCATTTTAAAAGAAAGCGAGGTCGTAGACCTTGTTATACAGTTCAAGTTTTTCCTCTACCATTACTCTCTATCTTTAACGAAGCAGGAAGTACAATCTCTCGTGTATCCGCGAAATAAATCATAGATTACCCAAACTTTTATTCGGTGGTGTACAATGAGTGTACATGTTTCGCTACGTTTACACATACGTCCGATTAATTGTTCTCATCAACAAAGACACAAACCTACGAATACAGGACGTGAAATACAAGCCGAGTGAATCTCCTTTTATCGAATCCAATTTGATACTCGACTATTCGATCGCCTCGTTAAGACCTCAACCGGTTGTATTGCGAGAGTAATTCGATAAAATTTGAATTCAACGTTTTCACAGGTAAGTTTGAAACTTTCCATTTAGCGCTCGAATGTGGAAAAGAAATCGGATCTGGATCTCGAAAGGGTCGTTTCTGTAGAATCTCGTATACATAATACGAAAGATATATATAAATAATAAGTATAAATAATATCGATACATTATTGTAAATTAGTGGTAAATATTTTTGAACCCTGTGGAAGTCAAAGTCCCGAACCGATTCTATTCTGCGTAGATCGAAGCGCTAAATTCATAATCGTAAATTCCGTTTCAACGTGACGAAAGCACGATGCAAAATCAAACTAAGAGAACATTTACGAGGGAAGAACGAATAAATAGCAACGGTCGAGAACCATTTAAATTCGTGCATCGAGAGAATGCTCGCAACAAGTTTTTACACAAATGGCTGATCGAGCGATCTCGAAAGTTTTACAATTGGTTTACGTTACAATTTCAGCTTGGTCGCGTTCGAAAAGTTTCACGGTTTGCGTGGAACTGCATGGAAGTCTAAAAATCTAATCGCAACAAGCTGGTTATGCGCACAGGTTATCGTACTCTCTCGAAGAAGCTTTATCGTATATTGAAAGAAAAAGATTCTTCGAAAGAAGCAAAGACGATTTGCTTTACGCTCGAAATTGTTGTCGCACGATGGTCCCTTCTCTACATTAGACGATAATTATTCGACGATCGTGTTTCCGACATCCACCTATTCGCGGAGATTCGGGTGGCAATGGCCACCGGACTACCTTGTAAAATGTTTCATACGATAAACGGTGTTTCGTAAATGATAGATTTCGATGTGAAAATTCGATCGATTCTAGCCACTTTCGTGCAACGGTTAACCGATCTCACAGAAACGAAAAAACAACGAGCTCGCGATAGTGGCAAGAATCGCGTCACTTTCGCCCGAGGAATCTTCCACTCTCTGGATTCGTTTTATCTTATGAAACAGCCTGTACACTTACGAATCTGCTACGAGTATTACATACAATGTTTTTACTCACACGATGAGACGCTTTACTTACAAACATAAATAAGACTAATTACAAGAAATATTTATTTTTTTTTTACCGGCTCGTACAGATACCTTCGACGAGCGAAGAACACAAGCACGCGTGTTCCACGAAGTGATAACAAAACAAGAGAGAAAGGTAGAGTTCTTCGGAACGGTGTTCCGATTTCTTTCTCGGACTATAGTATCGGAAGTTCGAGTCATTAAATTAATATCACTGAACGATATATTAACCGACTGAACGTTTGGACGTTAGATGGGACAGTTGAGTTGATTTAAAAAAAGAAAGAAAGAAAGAAAAAGAGAAAGAGAGAAAGAGAGAGAGAGAAACAATCCGGAGTATTGATAAATGACCCCGAGTTTTACGTATATATATTACAATGTATCCACTAAAACCGGACAAATCACGCGTCGGATTGCACGTCGATTCATTGATCGGAATTCCCATCTCACCTTAGCAGCACGAAATTATTACGATCGTTAGTACGGAAGCACTAGTTTCGAGAATTACACTAACTACTAGTTGAAATTTGGCACCAGACGACCGATGTTTTTTTTTTTTTTTTTTTTTTGCGTCGCTTAAATCCGCCATCGATCAGCTTGTCGTTCACATCGAGCACTGGCGAACAGACATTGGAATTAAGTTCGATCGGACCGAATCGAGCCAACTCGAATAATATAATCGTTCGACGATCGACGTAGACGTTTCGAGCGATTGGCAACCTTACGTACGAGACGTCGATCGGTTCGACTTTTCGATGCTCTCGGTATTTGATTTGTCTAAATTTAAAAAAAGAAAAAAAAAAAAAGCACGAATTAAAAAGTGTACAACGAAACGTCTCGCGAAGCAAAGATTCCATCCCTGCCAAGTTTTGCAACCTTTCGAACTGGAACGTCGTCGAATATATGAATTTCGTCCATAGACAAGAGCGCAATTAAAGTAAACCGCTACACGATATCGTCCCGATGCTCCGATTACGGTCCGAACGTCCGCGTGTAAAATCAACGATGAACGATTCGGATTGTGATGGTAATAAAATTAAAAAACAAAGAGAAAAAAAAAGTTAAAAAAAAAGAAAAAAAAAAAGAAAACAACATCCGCATTTAAGACGGAAAAATGGCAACGAAACCAACGCTGTCGTTGTCATCGTTCCGTTTGATATTTAAACACGATTCAGGACGGCGACGATGACACTGGAACTTTATATATAATAATCCCCAACGATTGGGAACGACGAAATGTCGGATATCGAGAAACGACGCGCGAAAACGATCGTTGGAAACATTGGACGATTGAAAATCGCTCGAGGACACGAATCGACGAGTTCAATAAATAATTCCGTTATCTAATAATAGACTGCCAGCGACGTACGAGAACAGAATCCGTGTTCCAGTAATATCATGATAAGTATCAAGTAGTTGGAAACGTTAGACATTCGGTTCTTCGTCGTTAAAGGTTACTCGATCCCTGCGCCGATCGAATGGATTTCCGAACCGATGGTTATTAGTCGATTCGACATGAAAATCCAGTCGAATCGGGTGTCGTTTACGTTCGACTCGATTCGAGTGCGGTGTCCGCGCACGCTTGCTAATCACGGGACGATTCAGTGGCAACCGCAGCTCTTGACGACCATGTTTTTGTACTTCTTCAGTATAACGTTGCTTTCGTCGAGGAAATACAGCACGGAGATCGGTGAGAGCTTGGTCGGCGCGCAACATGGCTTTGGTACCTTACCAGGACTCACCAGGTGCACCAACGTTTGGACGATCGCGTGATTGGTCGCGTTCATGTGAGCGTTCAAAGGGAAATTGCATTCGCCGCTGCAATAATATGCGTCGTAACCGTCCGGTGCTATGATCCAATCCTGGGGAAATAAATATTTATCAATCGCTAATAAATTGTGCATCGACGACCGCGCGACACATCGATTGCATTGCGTGCCTATTGCGTAGCGTTATACATCCCGGCATAACTCACCTGCCACTTGAGGTCCCTGAAGCTGACGTACAACGTTTGGATTTTGCAGGTCCTCGAGTTATACTGCACACCCGGATCTGAAAAGAAACCATATCGATGAATATCAATCAAGAACGAAATATACAATTTACGTTTCTCTTTTTCCCCGAGATCGTCCTTCCTTTTTCACGAAAAATATTATTTGTCCTTTCTTTTCTCCAAAAATACTATCGATTTTTCTCCTCTTGCTCGAAAACATAATTCGTTCTTTCCTTTCTGTACAAAAATATAATTCGTTCCTTTCTTTGCCAAAAGATACGATTGATTTTACTTTCTTGCTTAAAAATATAGACTATTTTTCTTTTTTTTTTACTCATAAATATAGTTCATTTTTTTTCTTTTTTGCTCGATAGAGCTATTTCACGATACATCGAAAAAGTAAGTATGTATATTTATTGGACACGAGAGCAACCGTAGAGAAACATTTAACAGTGTGCCTTGTTAACGATAGCGCGGTCTTCTCTGGATCTAACAAAGTCTTCGAATAAAAGTATGGACGTATAAAAAAAAATAGGGTACAAAATACTATACGACACGATACACAAAATATGAAAAATACAGTTTAACATCGTTCATCGGTCCACGATCTCTTACAACGCGATGACAAGATTATTTCACGTTGATCGCGTTGTGTTCGATTAACTCGTTGGAACAGACATTTTTTTTACGAAATCTGAAAATTACGATTCGTATTTCGTAATTGTTATGTACAAAATGGAGTTCGCCACACTATTGCGTGTCACTTTTGAATCGTCGTGTTCTATGTCCACTTATTGGTAAAATAATTTTAATTTAATCATAATTTCAAACGCACCTTCGTTTTATTCCGTAGTTACTCGATGTACAAATTATTGTTTTCTTTTCAAGTTTATACGATTATTTTCTAGTATCTTTAAAACGTTCAACAATGAACAACCCGATAAACGACTACGACTAACTTTATCGATACGATTTGAATTTAGATTCGTACAAAATTAAATTTCACACTGTGGTCGAAAAACGAGCAACATTTTCATCGCAACATATTTTATTCTACAATTCAAATTTCAATGTTTACCGAACGAGTAACGTTTAAAAAGTTCTTTATTTTTTATTCCTTCTACGAAATTTTCATTCGGATACAAATTTTACCCATCTTTGAAAACATTTTACGCCAACTTTACGCATTGTTCGTTATTTTCTCTCGTTATCGGCGTGTATCTGTCTGTAATAATCAAAACCATAGATAAAACGCAGACTTTCGTAAAGTAGTTCTCTCTCGTTTGAAATACACTCGATCGCACGAGTCTACGTACATTTATCCTGATACGACATTGAGAACCAAAAATGTACTCCATCCATGTATCGAACCGTTTGTGTTTATCGTTTTTCCAAACTTTAATACACCTAAGGTTTCCGTACGCGCACTCTTACGTTAGAATTCGTTGTATCGATCAACGTTGAAACCCTCAAAGAAACGGAGATAAATGTAATTCGTATATTGGTACATCGGACGTTACCTTCGGGACTTACCGGTGTATGGATTATTCCGATAATCCAAACTCGAGGACTCGCTTTTTTTTCTTCTCCTGGCGTCTCGTTTCTGTCGTACTTTCGATTCCCTGATGCCGGAGCTCTTAAAGTACCCCACCATGAAGGGTTGCCTGTCGGGATCACCCCTAAACCCGACGATCCCAACCTCCTCCGGTCTCATTTCGTGCACTGAAAAGAATCACGACGAAAGACACCGTTAAAAGACTGAAGTGTTTATTTTTGGTATACGCACGATTTGAATAAACTATGGTTACGAGCTCCGGAGGTTCATAAAACTCATCGAAAGAAATTGTGTCGAAGATACATCCCGATCGAGTTTTTCAATCTTTCGGTAAGTAGTTTTTTGTCCCGTTACGCATACTACGAGACGAAACAGTTTTCGCAACGAATTTTTAAAGCAATGGCTGTTCGTTCGATCGCAGCACTAGCAAAGACGTGAATTTCATTAAACTCTTTCTTCATCTTCGGAACCTCTCGACTACAATATTTTGGTGCTTTTCAACGAGATCTAAGCACGATGTAACGTAACGCAGTACGAAAGAAATTTTGTTATATATTGTAAGAAAGTATAAATTCAAAATTCTGTTCGTCTTTCGCTGAAAAGGATCAAAATACTCGGGTCGGTAGCTCTGGGAACGAATTATTCTACAAATGAGTATTACTCGAATTATTTTTAGCCATCCAGTGAATTGAAATAATTGTTAATATTTGTAGACACGTTAAACTTTCGAAATATTAAACGATCTACGATATGTGTACAACTGAAAAGATTACAATTCAAAAGGGGGTGTATAATTGAAAATATTTTTTCGAGAAAAGTGCGTTGTCATCACCGATAAAATTTCCCGCGCGTTCGATACATTTATAATTTGAAACTATTAACGTACGTTGATTAACGCTTTCGGTGCAAAAATTCAAATGCTCGAATACATCGTGTGCGGGAATTCTGTATTCGTATTTGTAAAGCGTACTTTCCGGACGCCTATCGGCGTTTACCGCACGTGGTGCATCAACCTAGAGCATATAAACAACTTCAGTGTCCTAAAAATCTTGTTTACTTCGACGAGTCTTATCGACCAGCTACAGTTCGCGTCTATTACCGTATTCGTACTCTGTACGCACAGTTTGATTCTGAAATATTGAATCAAAATGCATGGAATGTCTGCTCGTAAATAGTAGTGTTTACATTTGTAGAGTACTATCCACCTACAACGTTTCTATTTATAACAGAGTAAAGATTAACTTGTTTTCTTTAGAGGAATGTAAGAGGAATGTTCTTTTTTAGTCGATACATTTTTTTCTTTAACTTTCACTTTACTACTTTCTTAAATTGTTTTTCCAATGGTCATTCATCCCACATTCATCTATTAACGTTAATTTCAACAATTTACTTCAAAATATAATTCGAATGCAAGTGAATGTTTAACATCTGTAACTCAATCTCCGTCACGTTGATTACTTATTTTATTCGATGTTCCTTCCATCGAAGTATATTTTTCACTACATTCTTTCCTTTATGCTTCGTCTTATCGTTAAACTCTAACTGTATTTTTATTTTAAGAAAATTCTGCATTTCTGAAACATCGAACCGAAGAAACACACAGCTCGCTGCATTTACAAAAGCAGATCCAGTGACTTCGTACAGTAAAATAATCAATTATCTTTACTTTCTTCGTTACGAACGGAACTGATCGACGAACGTGTACGAGTTTACGCTCACCGTGAGCACACAATTCTTCTACGCTCGTTGAACTCTCTGGACTATCAATTTCAGTTCGATAGAGACTGCACTCTCGATGGACGAGCATCTTTACAGAATTCGTGGGAATTGAAAATTCTCTACAAACGTGAAAAGCTCCGTGAACTTATCGACGAAGGACTCGACGAGGAACGATGAACGACGATTGTTCGAAGTATCGCAATTACGACAATTGCTCGAGCGCCATCGAACGGAACGTATCGATTCGGTGTTTCCTAATTACTCATTTGATTCCATAAGTGGAATGCGCGGCACGACGATCGCGTTTGCGCGCGCGTTTATTAGAATGGCCTGCCAGGCCGTGGATTGGAATTATTAATAGCCAACCTTCAGGAATATTAACTATTTAAGAATCTCAACGCCTATGTCAGGCGGTCTGATACGTATCGAGCCGTTCACTTCGTCGATATAGGCGACAGTTCATGGTTTCCCAACGCGTTGGCCCTGCAATTAAGTCGCCGCTACACCGTTGCACGTTTTAATTAATTGATCGTTCCGTCGGCCGGCATACCGATCGCTCGATTATTCTTAATTATCTTTACGCGGCATGCATAACGATCCGGGTGCAAAACTTCCACCGTTCGGTGTAAAAGCGACAGATCGAACGTTTCGTAATGTAATCGGAACTTGAAGAAGTTGTGACACTTGTTTATTATAATTATCGAAGCCGCGTTAATATTCATGCCGTAATAATTATATTCCTTAACAGTTTACAGTGCGACAAAAATAGAGCTGCTTTACATGCATTAGCATAGCGTGTCGCAAGCTGTTCCGCAGATTGGTAATAGTGTCGATATTAACGTTAGGAATATTACTCTAAATGCGATACGGTAGAACCTCGATCGTCCGAACTAATTGGGAGACTCGATCGTCGAAAGATCAAGTTCCTCGATAGCGATGGATCGTTTATCACGGATCGTTCTGCTGGTGAAACGAAGCAGAATACTTTTTAAACTTCGATTCAGACGTTGCCACGGTTTCCATTTTTCAATTTTAACCAATGAATATCCTATCAGCCAAAGTATCATTCTTGAATGCACAGCTTTCGTCGAAGGTTACGAATTAAATTGAACAAAATTATTTTACTCGTTGGAAAATTTAGAGAAATATGTTTTTGTAGAAATGCAACCTTACGCGAGAAACGCATCGCTAATAACGTCTGTGTAAATGAAAAATAAATATGTTTCGATTCTGCGATCA